>NW_028259461.1:3539709-3590086 GCF_056163025.1 Triticum urartu | reverse complement strand
AAATAATAATAATATAGTATAGTTAGGGAATAAAAGAGGATTTGGGGATAGAGGGACTTGAACCCTCACAACTTATAAAGTCGACGGATTTTCCTTTTACTAGAAATTTCATTGTTGTCAGTATTGACATGTAGAATGGGACTCTCTCTTTGTCCTCGTCCGATTAATCCACTTTTTTAAAGATCTCGAAAACTTTGAATTTTAATTGAAGAATTTGATTATTCAATATTCGATTGGAGTGGATTCACAATAATGAAAAAAAAAAATTATGATATGAGTTTTTTATTTCATAATCATTATCATTTCTAATTTCATTTTTAAAAAAGATAAAGAACCTATATTATAATTAGAATATAATATGAGTTCTGTGATTAATCGTTTGCTATGTCAGTATCTATACGTGTTTATTAAATGTATAAGGTATAAAACCCCTCTTTCTCTAATTTAGAACTAGAAGGAATTCCACTAACAACACAACGTAATTAACTCGATTCGTTAGAACAGCTTCCATTGAGTCTCTGCACCTATCCTTTTCCTTTGTATTCTAGTTCGAGAACCCCTTGTTTTCTCAAAACACGGATTTGGCTCAGGATTGCCCTTTTTTAATTCCAGGGTTTCTCTGAATTTGGAAGTTACCACTTAGCAGGTTTCCATACCAAGGCTCAATACAATCAAGTCCGTAGCGTCTACCGATTTCGCCATATCCCCATTTCCCTCTTCTTTGAGACCAGGATTCCTTGTGTAATTTCATCCATCTCTTAGTTTTTTTTTTGAATCATTGAGTTCATCACTCAACGTAGTCTAGCAGTTCAGTTCGACTCTATTTGAGAGACCTCGCTTGCTTATTGCAATTCAGAATTGAATTGATTCTATCCTTGATGTATTTGCAATTCAATCCGAATCAATATATCCAAAAGTTTTTATCTCCCCCACCTCCCGTCTTACTTTTTTATAGTATTCAAAATTATACTATAACGCTTGATATTTATTCTTTTTTTCTAATCAGAATTAGCAATTTTATTTACTCTGACTCTATGTTCCCCTTAGTGAAATATTAATCCTCAAATTATTAACAAATAATAAAGTCTATAATGATCGAATGAAAATACCAATAAATTCTATAATTTTATTTTTTAATATCCTATAGTTAAGCATATCAAGCTAACTTTATCTTTAAGAAGTTTTAGTATTTTTTTATTTTTATAAGTATAACTTCAAATTTAGAACTAGTTAATAGCTAAGATTAATAACTAATATCTGAGATTTTACGGATTTCCTATACTATACCTATTTCTATTTGTTACACTATTTCCGTTATGTAAGCCCACTTAGCTCAGAGGTTAGAGCATCGCATTTGTAATGCGAGGGTCATCGGTTCAAATCCGATAGTCGGCTTTTTTTTCTCTATCGATGTTCTACGAACAAGAATCTCTTTTTTTCCGAATTAAATGGAGAATCCAGGATCTTTTATGTTTTTTACCTTACAATTTTGCTAGATACAAAACAATAAAATAAATAATATATATACAAAAAAAAAAGATTTTGATGAAATTCCATTTTTTGGGGTACTTTAGTTGATTTTACTCTGTTTATCCTGTAGTTTAATTCAGTTTTAATTTCGATGTATTCTGTAATGTAAATACAATGAAATTAATTGTGTAAAATGAAATTTCAATAAAATAAAAAAAGGAGTCTTCATGTCCCGTTATCGAGGACCTCGTTTAAAAAAAATACGCCGTCTGGGAGCTTTACCAGGACTCACTAGAAAAACACCTAAATCCGGAAGTAATCTTAAAAAAAAATTCAATTCTGGGAAAAAGGAGCAATATCGTATTCGTCTTCAAGAAAAACAGAAATTGCGTTTTCATTATGGTCTGACAGAACGACAATTACTTAGATATGTACATATCGCTGGAAAAGCAAAAAGGTCAACAGGCCAGGTTTTACTACAATTACTTGAAATGCGTTTGGATAATATCCTTTTTCGATTGGGTATGGCTTCAACCATTCCTGGGGCCCGCCAATTAGTCAACCATAGACATATTTTAGTTAATGGTCGTATAGTCAATATACCAAGTTTTCGTTGCAAACCCCGAGATATTATTACTACGAAAGATAACCAAAGATCAAAAGGTCTGGTTCAAAATTATATTGCTTCATCGGACCCGGGGAAATTGCCAAAGCATTTGGCGATTGACACGTTGGAATATAAAGGACTAGTAAATAAAATCCTAGATAGGAAGTGGGTCGGTCTCAAAATAAATGAGTTGTTAGTTGTAGAATATTACTCTCGTCAGACTTGAACTTAACGAAAAAAGGAAAGGTTCATAGAATTTTCTTCCCCTTCCCCTTTCCCCGAACTAAATCGCCCTAAGACCATTACCATTAATTTGTATTTTCCCATCAACTAGCTAAAATTGATTAACCCTAGGATTAGGATCCTTTTTTCTTTTTTCCTCTATGTGTATTTTACATACCACAGTAATTTGCTATAGAGAATTTCTAATTTCTATTAAATCAAAATAAGATAATATAAGATATTATATTATTGCTGGAAAAAATTGTTATTTGATTTGATACATTGTGATCCTTAACGTTGATGAATTAAGAAAAACGGAAAGAGAGGGATTCGAACCCTCGGTAAACAAAAGTCTACATAGCAGTTCCAATGCTACGCCTTGAACCGCTCGGCCATCTCTCCTACATAACTTATTATGGAAAATAAACTGAGTGAATAGCGAGTTTTCTTATTCCTGCAGTACAGGTACAACCGCAACCACTCGGGGGTTCCATAGTTCTATTGGAAAAATTCCTTTTGATCTAAGTGGAAGGATACAGGATTTTTTACTAGAAATTGCGCTCGCTATAAAATAAAAGTTTTAATTTGGGTTTTCCCGCAACTAAAGAAAAAGAAAATGGAAGAATTCTTCTTATTGCATAATAAAATAAAGAAACCTTAGAATTCCGTTTGCATAAGATACGCTACACCATACTATCGAAATCAAAAATAGGGTATGAGACAATTAATAACTTTGAAAACACGAAATAGTTGATAACATAAGTTGTTGTTCAGAAATAGGAAAGTGGAATGAAATCCAGTCTTAGTCAAATATTTCATATCTCTTCGTGTCCAAGCAGAAGGAAAAGGATACAATTTGAGCTGAGCGGAAAATCCATATCTCTCTTATCCATTTAAAGCATATGGATTTAGAGTAGAGCATATGGATCAATCTATTTATAATTATAAGAATCGAATGTGTTTGTTTTTATGTTATTTTGTGAAGGAATGAAAACAATTCTATATAGAATGGGTTGGGAATTATGCCTAGATCCCGTGGAAATGGAAATTTCATTGATAAGACCTCCTCAATTGTAGCCAATATTTTATTGCGAATAATTCCGACAACCTCAGGAGAAAAAAAGGCATTTACTTATTATAGAGATGGTGCGATTTGACTCTTTTTTTTGCTTTTTTTTAGCCCTACCTATACCTCAGTCTTACGAAAAAGAGAGGGGGGTTGGCATAGAGAGAACCAAATTTGTAAAGCAAACAAACCCACGCTTCGGGAAGGTGAGGCGAACTAACAATTCCTTCCGTCGTGTATCCTCGATTGATGCGGCTTCAGATACTTCAATTGTAGATTTGAGTATTGAGCGAAAGGTTACACCTACAGGATATGGTATGGTATGGATTACAGGCCAATCCTACTCTATTAGTATCCGTAGGCAGCATAGGGGAGAAAAGCACTACACCTAGAAATAGGAATCAACAAGAGAAAAACTTTGTTAGAAATTACCCCTTTCCTGATCGGTATCAGGGCTGGGAAGAATGGTTGGGATAACAAACAACCATCAGGTTTGTACTTTGGATACCCCTATAACCATCAAAGATCGTTGAAGTAGCTAATTCCTCTAAATAGGAGGCGTTGAGAACAAAGAAATTATTGGAGCTATCGTTTTCCTCTAGCATTAATAGAATTCATTGGTGTTAAGAAAAACCTCTTGTGGGAAGGTTGGCTAGAGATTTCTTGGAAAAATACCAGCCCCTTTCGGTTCATAATGAGACGGGACTAATTCTAT
Organism: Triticum urartu; assembly: GCF_056163025.1. Classification (NCBI taxonomy): domain Eukaryota; kingdom Viridiplantae; phylum Streptophyta; class Magnoliopsida; order Poales; family Poaceae; genus Triticum; species Triticum urartu. The sequence continues at coordinate 3,586,006 of NW_028259461.1, read as the reverse complement.
TTTGATTCTATAGATTATTTCGCTTAGTACTATTATGTACAGAAGGGAGGAGCCGTATGAGATGAAAACCTCATGTACGGTTTTGGAACGGAGATTTTTTGAATAGAATGAACGACCGTAACGGATGTTGGCTCAATCCGAAGGAAATTATGCGGAAGCTTTGCAAAATTATTATGAAGCTACGCGACTAGAAATCGATCCCTATGATCGAAGTTATATACTCTATAACATAGGCCTTATACACACAAGCAATGGAGAGCATACAAAGGCTTTGGAATATTATTTCCGGGCACTAGAACGAAACCCCTTCTTACCGCAAGCTTTTAATAATATGGCCGTGATCTGTCATTACGTGCGACTATCTCCACTATAGAAAGAAAAAAAAAAAAGAGAGGATCAAATTTTCTAGTAAATACTAGAAAAAAAGGGCTTTCTACATAGGGATCGTAAAAACAACGATTTTTCCCTATCAGCTGTAGGAAGGAAGGACACTTCACGAGAATCAAAAAACGAAGAAAGTATGGCCTATACTACTACTCTATGGATAAAGTTTCTCAAATTGATAGAGAAAGCACCGTAAAGATCAATTAGTGAGCGACTGGGTCGATACAACTAAAAAAAACTGCTTACTTATCCCATGATATGGGGCAAAATTTAGGAATCCGCTTATGTAATAGAGCCGATCCACTAAGGGATTAAGCAGCGGTGTAGTATCAGATCCCAAAGATAGTAAGTTCTTTTTTCTTTCTTATGGAAAAAAGTCTTTTTCAAGGATTCTATAGAGATTTCATATATGAAACCGGGATAGTTACCTCTCAGAAAATTTGAACGAAGGCTCTATATCTATCTATGCTTCATTCTTCTGAAGGTGGGAAAAAAGATCAAACTGATTATTGATAAAAATTAGGGTTTGAAACTTAGGTAATTAATTTCTTCTGCTTAACCCAAGAACAAATTGGATCGATTTTTGATAAATCGAATTCAGTTAAGATAGGGGAAATTCAGATAGCAATTTCTGAGCCGTATGAGGTAGGAAACTCTCAAGTACGGTTCTAAGGGAAGGAACTTCCTATTCCGACCGAGGAGAACAGGCCATTCTACAGGGTGATTCGGAAATTGCGGAAGCTTGGTTTGATCAAGCTGCTGAATATTGGAAACAAGCTATAGCGCTTACTCCGGGAAATTATATTGAAGCACAGAACTGGTTGAAGATTACGAAGCGCTTTGAATTTGAATAAGACCATGCTCCTTCTTTTTCATAAAATGGGTGGTTTGGTTGTTGATCCATTAATCAAATAAATTAGGTCGTAAGATCGAATCAAGAATTTCATTATATCCATTTCTTATACCTTCTATTTTATATGATATTTCATAAGAATAAACCATAGGGATAGGGTCTAGAATAGAAGTAATAAAGTGAATAAAAAGAGGGGGCAATCTAAATATTGCTAATATATTAGGACCATCTTATTAATAATTCTAATGAGTTATCTTGGAATTTAGAATCAAATAAAAAACCCTATATTATGCTCAAGGAAAGTAGATATAGATAGGAGCTTATGCCCTCAAAAAAAATACACTAGTTTCTTAAATTAAAAATAAAAAAGATTTTTTTCTTACGTCGAGAAATATTTGTTTTTCAAGATAAACAATGTCCGTTAGGCACCTAATCTTTATGTCATAATAGACCCGAACACTTGCCTCGGATTGACTTCAATATATAATTGCTCCAGTGAATAACTAAAAAAAAAATAGAAGGATGGTAGATAGTAAAGAAAAGAACTAATCACAATATCTATCTTTCAAAATCTATCTTTCAAAATCTATCTTTCAAAATATATATCTTTCAAAGATTCACTAAAAAGACAGTTGGCGGGTCTCTTTGTATGTCTTGTCCGGAAAGAGGAGGACTTAATGATTATTCGTTCGCCGGAACCAGAAGTAAAAATTGTTGTGGATAGGGATCCTGTAAAAACATCTTTTGAGGAATGGGCCAGACCCGGCCATTTCTCAAGAACACTAGCTAAGGGCCCTGATACTACCACTTGGATCTGGAACCTACATGCTGATGCTCACGATTTCGATAGTCATACTGGTGATTTGGAGGAGATTTCTCGAAAAGTCTTTAGTGCTCATTTCGGGCAACTTTCCATTATCTTTCTTTGGTTGAGTGGCATGTACTTTCATGGCGCCCGTTTTTCCAATTATGAAGCATGGCTAAGTGATCCTACTCACATTGGACCCAGTGCTCAGGTAGTTTGGCCTATAGTAGGGCAAGAAATATTGAATGGTGATGTAGGCGGGGGTTTCCGAGGAATCCAAATAACCTCTGGTTTTTTTCAGCTTTGGCGAGCATCTGGAATAACTAGTGAATTACAACTCTATTGTACTGCAATTGGTGCATTGATTTTTGCAGCGTTAATGCTTTTTGCTGGTTGGTTCCATTATCACAAAGCCGCTCCCAAATTGGCCTGGTTCCAAGATGTAGAATCCATGTTGAATCACCACTTAGCGGGATTATTAGGACTTGGGTCTCTTTCTTGGGCGGGGCACCAAATTCATGTATCTTTACCAATTAACCAATTTCTTGACGCTGGGGTGGATCCTAAAGAGATACCACTTCCTCATGAATTTATCTTGAATCGGGACCTTTTGGCTCAACTTTATCCTAGTTTTGCCGAAGGAGCAACCCCTTTTTTCACTTTAAATTGGTCCAAATACGCAGAATTTCTGACTTTTCGCGGAGGACTAGATCCAGTAACCGGTGGTCTCTGGCTGACCGATATTGCGCACCATCATTTAGCTATTGCTATTCTTTTCCTAATCGCAGGTCATATGTATAGGACCAATTGGGGTATTGGCCATGGACTTAAAGATATTTTGGAGGCTCACAAGGGCCCATTTACAGGACAAGGCCATAAGGGTCTTTATGAAATCTTAACAACGTCATGGCATGCTCAATTATCTCTTAACCTAGCTATGCTAGGCTCTACAACCATTGTTGTAGCTCATCATATGTATTCTATGCCTCCCTATCCATACCTAGCTACTGACTATGGTACACAACTTTCCTTGTTCACACACCACATGTGGATTGGCGGATTTCTAATAGTCGGTGCTGCTGCACATGCAGCAATTTTTATGGTAAGAGACTATGATCCAACTACTCGATACAACGATCTATTAGATCGCGTCCTTAGACACCGCGATGCAATCATATCCCACCTTAACTGGGTATGTATATTTCTAGGTTTTCACAGTTTTGGCTTGTACATTCATAATGATACCATGAGTGCTTTAGGCCGTCCACAAGATATGTTTTCGGATACTGCCATACAATTACAACCTATCTTTGCTCAATGGGTACAAAATATCCATGCTACTGCGCCTGGCGTAACAGCTCCTGGTGCAACAACAAGTACTAGCTTAACGTGGGGAGGCGGCGAGTTAGTAGCAGTAGGTGGCAAAGTGGCTTTGTTACCTATTCCATTAGGAACCGCAGATTTTTTAGTCCATCACATTCATGCATTTACCATACATGTGACTGTATTAATACTTTTGAAAGGTGTTTTATTTGCTCGGAGTTCCCGTTTGATACCCGATAAAGCAAATCTAGGTTTTCGCTTTCCTTGCGATGGGCCTGGCCGAGGGGGAACATGTCAAGTATCCGCCTGGGATCATGTTTTCTTAGGTTTATTCTGGATGTACAATGCAATTTCGGTAGTCATTTTCCATTTCAGTTGGAAAATGCAGTCGGATGTTTGGGGTACTATAAGTGATCAAGGGGTGGTAACTCATATTACAGGGGGAAACTTTGCACAGAGTTCCATTACGATTAATGGGTGGCTTCGAGATTTCTTGTGGGCACAGGCATCGCAAGTCATTCAGTCTTATGGTTCTTCATTATCTGCATATGGTCTTTTTTTCTTAGGTGCTCATTTTGTCTGGGCCTTCAGTTTAATGTTTTTATTCAGCGGCCGTGGTTATTGGCAAGAACTCATTGAATCTATCGTTTGGGCTCATAACAAATTAAAAGTTGCTCCTGCTACTCAGCCTAGAGCCTTGAGCATTATACAAGGACGCGCTGTAGGAGTAACCCATTACCTTCTGGGTGGAATTGCCACGACATGGGCATTCTTCTTAGCGAGAATTATTGCAGTAGGATAGTGGCTAGGAGGATTTGAAAGGCATTATGGAATTAAGATTTCCCAGGTTTAGCCAAGGCTTAGCTCAGGACCCCACTACTCGTCGTATTTGGTTTGGTATTGCTACCGCACATGATTTCGAAAGTCATGATGATATTACTGAAGAACGTCTTTATCAGAACATTTTTGCTTCTCACTTTGGGCAATTAGCAATAATCTTTCTATGGACGTCCGGAAATCTGTTTCATGTAGCTTGGCAAGGAAATTTTGAATCATGGATACAGGATCCTTTACACGTAAGACCTATTGCTCATGCGATTTGGGATCCTCATTTTGGTCAACCCGCTGTGGAAGCCTTTACTCGAGGAGGTGCTGCTGGTCCAGTGAATATTGCTTATTCTGGAGTTTATCAGTGGTGGTATACAATAGGATTACGCACCAATGAGGATCTTTATACTGGAGCTCTTTTTCTATTATTTCTTTCTACGCTGTCCTTAATAGCGGGTTGGTTACATCTACAACCCAAATGGAAACCAAGCCTTTCGTGGTTCAAAAACGCGGAATCTCGTCTCAATCATCATTTGTCAGGACTTTTCGGGGTAAGTTCTTTGGCTTGGACAGGACATTTAGTTCATGTTGCTATTCCCGCATCCAGGGGGGAGTACGTTCGATGGAATAATTTCTTAGATGTATTACCCTATCCCCAGGGGTTGGGACCCCTTTTGACGGGTCAATGGAATCTTTATGCCCAAAACCCTGATTCGAGTAATCATTTATTTGGTACCGCTCAAGGAGCGGGAACTGCCATTCTAACTCTTCTTGGGGGATTCCATCCACAAACACAAAGTTTGTGGCTGACCGATATGGCTCACCATCATTTAGCTATTGCATTTATTTTTCTCATTGCCGGTCACATGTATCGAACTAACTTCGGAATTGGGCACAGTATTAAAGATCTTTTAGAAGCGCATACTCCTCCGGGGGGTCGATTAGGGCGTGGGCATAAGGGCCTTTATGACACAATCAACAATTCGATTCATTTTCAGTTAGGTCTTGCTCTAGCTTCTTTAGGGGTTATTACTTCCTTAGTAGCTCAACATATGTACTCTTTACCTCCTTATGCATTCATAGCACAAGACTTTACTACTCAAGCTGCTTTATATACTTCATCACCAATATATTGCAGGGTTCATCATGACAGGGGCTTTTGCTCATGGAGCTATTTTTTTCATTAGGGATTACAATCCGGAACAGAATGAGGATAATGTATTGGCAAGAATGTTAGACCATAAAGAAGCTATCATATCTCATTTAAGTTGGGCTAGCCTCTTTCTAGGATTCCATACCTTGGGCCTTTATGTTCATAACGACGTCATGCTTGCTTTTGGTACTCCAGAAAAGCAAATCTTGATCGAACCTATATTTGCCCAATGGATACAATCTGCTCATGGCAAGACGACATATGGGTTCGATATACTCTTATCTTCAACGAATGGCCCCGCTTTCAATGCGGGTCGAAGCCTATGGTTGCCCGGATGGTTGAATGCTGTTAATGAGAATAGTAATTCGCTTTTCTTAACAATAGGACCTGGGGATTTCTTGGTTCATCATGCTATTGCTCTAGGTTTGCATACAACTACATTGATTTTAGTAAAGGGCGCTTTAGATGCACGCGGTTCCAAATTAATGCCAGATAAAAAGGATTTTGGATATAGTTTTCCTTGTGACGGCCCAGGGCGCGGCGGTACTTGTGATATTTCTGCTTGGGACGCATTTTATTTGGCAGTTTTCTGGATGTTAAATACCATTGGGTGGGTTACTTTTTATTGGCATTGGAAACATATCACATTATGGCAGGGCAACGTTTCACAATTTAATGAATCCTCCACTTATTTGATGGGATGGTTAAGAGATTACCTATGGTTAAACTCTTCACAACTTATCAATGGATATAATCCTTTTGGGATGAATAGTTTATCGGTATGGGCGTGGATGTTCTTATTTGGACATCTTGTTTGGGCTACTGGATTTATGTTCTTAATTTCCTGGCGGGGGTATTGGCAGGAATTAATTGAGACTTTAGCATGGGCTCATGAACGCACACCTTTAGCTAATTTAATTCGCTGGAGAGATAAGCCCGTGGCTCTTTCCATTGTGCAAGCAAGATTGGTTGGATTAGCTCACTTTTCCGTGGGTTATATATTCACTTATGCAGCTTTCTTGATTGCCTCAACATCAGGCAAGTTTGGTTAATTTAGTTTGTTTTTTTGTACTGTATCAGCACCTAGTTCATTACTCTTGATAGAGAGGGAGGATCTGCCTTTTTAGATTTCTTTTTCTATTTATTTTTCCATCTAGGATTAGAACCGTATACTTGGTAATAATAGCAACGACACATTATGGCAAAAAAAAGTTTGATTCAGAGGGAGAAGAAGCGGCAGAAATTAGAACAGAAATATCATTTGATTCGTCAATCTTTAAAAAAAAGATAAGAAGCAAAGTTTCTCCCTTGAGTTTGAGTGAAAAAACGAAAATGCGAGAAAAATTGCAATCCCTACCGCGTAATAGTGCACCTACACGCCTTCATCGACGTTGTTTTTTGACCGGAAGACCTAGAGCTAACTATCGACATTTTGGGCTATCCGGACACGTACTTCGAGAAATGGTTTATGAATGTTTGTTACCGGGTGCAACAAGATCCAGTTGGTAAGGATAAAATACCCTTTCGTATTTGTATGGATTTCTGGAATTGATAATCATAGAGGAGCCCTCTTTACCATTCTGTATAAATGGACTATTCTATTTGTATAGATATTGGTAGAGGGGCGTATCCAACCCTCTTTTATCCACTAGTTACCCCTCTTTAGTTTAAGAGTATAGAGCAGTTTGGTAGCTCATAAGGCTCATAACCTTGGGGTTGCGGGTTCGATTCCCACTACCGCCTCCATACTCCTTCTTTATGATATATGCATGATATAATATATACATCATGCATTTGTATCTGGATTTTTTGATTTCCTAAAAGAGTTTTGGTCTAACAGTTTTTTCTCGGAAGAAGCAAAAAAATAAAAGAAAGAATAAAATATGAAAGAAAAGCGTCCATTGTCTAATGGATAGGACAGAGGTCTTCTAAACCTTTGGTATAGGTTCAAATCCTATTGGACGCAATCTTATTTCTATCTATTCTTTAAATAACTATACTAAACTAAAAACAAAGAAAACTTTTTTGCATGATTCAAATGAAAAAGCTTTCTCAACGATTCCTATTCTACTAACAAGAGTAGACATGCAAAATTTATTTGTTACTGAAGAGAAAACCGTTCCAGCTGTTCCTGAATAGCTTCCTTCAAAAGGATTTCCGCTTGCTCGGTGAATGTCTTGCTAGAAGATATAATTTCTTGGAATTGAGGTTTAGTATCTTTTAGATGTTTACGTAACTCATCCAGAAATTTATTTACCTGTTCAATTTCTAACGAATCAAGATATCCTCTTGTTCCGGTATAAATAGTAGCTATCTGCTCTTCCACTGGGAGAGGATTTGCCTGGGATTGTTTAAGCAATTCCCTTAATCGTCGACCCCTTGCCAATTGATTCTGACTTGTTTTATCGAGAGCAGAGGCGAATTGTGCAAAGGCTTGTAACTCTGCGAATTGCGCTAGTTCCAATTTTGATTTGCCAGCTACTTGTTTCATGGCTTTAATTTGAGCCGCGGATCCTACTCTGGAAACAGAAATACCCACATTAATAGCGGGTCGAATTCCGGCATTGAATAGATCCGCAGATAAGAATATTTGTCCATCTGTAATGGAGATTACATTAGTAGGAATATAGGCGGAAACGTCTCCAGATTGAGTCTCAACTATTGGTAAAGCGGTCATACTTCCTTCGCCTAAAAGAGAATTTAATTTAGCGGCTCTTTCTAAAAGGCGTGAATGCAAATAAAAAACATCCCCTGGATAAGCCTCACGTCCGGGAGGTCTTCTTAATAGAAGGGACATTTGGCGATAAGCTTGTGCCTGTTTGGAGAGATCATCATAAATTATTAAAGTATGCCGTTCGCGGTACATAAAATACTCAGCCAGGGCTGCTCCCGTATAAGGAGCGAGGTATTGTAATGTAGCAGGTGAATCCGCCATTTCAGCTACTACAATAGTGTATTCCATGGCCCCCTCCTCATGGAAAGTAGTTACTACTTGAGCTACGGAGGATGCTCTTTGACCGATAGCTACATAAACACATATTACACCTTGCCCTTTTTGATTGAGAATTGTATCTGTGGCTACTGCTGTTTTGCCAGTCTGTCTGTCCCCAATAATTAACTCTCGCTGACCGCGCCCTATAGGGATCATCGAATCGATAGCAATAAGCCCTGTTTGAAGAGGTTCGTATACGGAACGCCTGGAAATTATACTTGGAGCAGGAGATTCAATTAAGCGAGATTCGGAAGCTATAATTTCGCCTTTCCCATCAATAGGTTTAGCCAGAGCATTTACAACACGACCCAAGTAAGCCTCACTCACGGGTATCTGAGCAATTCTTCCTGTTGCTTTTACAAAACTTCCCTCTTGTATCATCAACCCATCGCCCATTAATACAATCCCAACATTTTTGGATTCCAAATTCAGAGCAATACCCCTAGTACCTTCTGCAAATTCGACTAATTCACCTGACATTATTTCACCAAGACCTATAATACGAGCAATCCCATCCCCCACTTGAACTACGCGACCTATATTCTCAATCCCTACTTTCCTATTATATTGTTCAATACGTTCGCGGAGAATTTTATGAATTTCGTCGACTCGAAGGGTTGCCATTAGTGTTTCTTGACTCTTTTTTCGGAAGCAAGGGGAAAAATAATGCCTAAATTCTAAACGAAAGTAGAAGTTCAAGGCCTAATTAATTTAATTATTTCTTCCATTCCAGGGACCCGAGAATGCCAATATTAGCACGAATCGTACGGAAATGTAACTCGGTATTCAAACAACTATTCAGAGTTCCTAGAGCTCCTTGTACGGCCTGTTGGAAAACCCGCTGTCGGACCTGATTCATTGCCCTTTGTTTTTCAAAATAAAGGGTTTCGTTTTTAGACTTTTCCAATTGTTCCAAACTAATAGAAGTAGCATTAATCAAATTTGCTTTTTCTCGTTCTATCTCAGAGTATCCATTCATTCGATACTCATCCGCTTCTAGTTCGACTTTCTGTAATCGAATCCGAGCTTTTTCGAGTTGCTCAATGGTCCCTCTACGCAATTCTTCTGAATTTCGAATAGTACTCAAGATCCTCTGTTTTCGATTATCTAATAAATCTTTTAATGAAAGTAGATTATTTTGTAAGTTTACAACTTTTATGATCTCTTCCCGAACCAAACATGAATCTTTCGATTCATTTGGCTCTCACGCTCCTTTTTTTTTTTCTATAGCTATTTCCATATCTTTTTTTTAAGTAATGAGCCTATCCTCTATCTTCTTTTTTATGTTTATATTTCAATATACCGAAACCTATATAAGACTAGATAAATATTAAGAGGACTCTTCCGCCTAGATAAAAATATATCATGGTCAGCAAAGTTGTTTCTTTATTTTTATTTGCCCTCTAGTTAATAATTTCAATTTCATTAAGAAAAACTAACTAAATAAATGGAAAATGAAAATTAATAGAATTCTTTTTTATTTTTTTTTTCTTCAAATCCAAAAAATTTCTCTTTTTTATACATAGGTCGTCGATTCGGCATTGGTTAAAAAAGGGCAGGGTGCCCCCTTTTTTTTCTAGTAAATAGTTCAAACCATTTTATCGATATGAGTGTTCTATATCAGATAAATTTTACATTAGCTATTTCCCGTTTAAATTGGTACTAATACTAATATAGTTGTAGAAAGAGTACCTCTTTTTGCCTGGACTTCAAGCAGTTTAGCTTTAACCGTGTTAATGGTCTCACATTCTTGGTTTATAGAGAATCAAAGTTGATTTACCAATGAGTCGCGAAATGCTATGGTTCTTCCATATGATTTCTGAATTTATTCAGAAGTAATTCGTCGAGATCGTGCACCCTTTTCTTATTTATCCGAAAAATACTAAAAAATATTATAAAGTGCAGCCGGATAGATCCAATCTATTCTTGAAATAGACAACTCGCACACACTCCCTTTCCAAAAAAAATCAAAACACCAACCACTACAGTTAGATTTATTAGATTTGTTGCTAAAATATCGGTATTAAGCCCGAAACTGCCAGCGGATGGCCAGTGAGCTAAAAAAACGAAAGAATGGGTTACATTTTTCATATGCTCTCCTCTTATAGATAGGACGAACAAAGAACAAAGTTTTTCGATCACTTACTTCGCTCGCCCTTTTTTGATCGGTTTTTTTAATGCAAATAGATTCAATCTAGTAATTTCTTTTAGATTAAGTCTTACGTCTTGTTTGACCGGTGAAAGACTTCCTTTGTTGAAATGTTCTGTTCCCAAAATTCCTAAAATAAAAGGAAAAAACTTTCCACTTTCCTAAACTAAGGACGGGAAATAAGAAGGTGAGCATATCTTCTAAATTAATAATACTCAACTCAGCCCTTCCTAGAATGGGGTATTATCTGTCCCGATAAATAGATAATTCCAGGAGTAATAAATAGGAGTAAATTAAATAAAGTATTGATATAATTGGAATTGTGGAAGCAAATACCAATTTACTAAAAAAAGAAAAAAGTATCTAATCGAAATCGAAAGAATTTTTTTTTTAAGATTAAACAAAAGGGTTCGCAAATAAAAGCGCTAGTGCCACAACTAGTCCATAAATTGTTAAAGCTTCCATAAAAGCTAGACTAAGCAATAAAGTACCTCGTATTTTACCTTCTGCTTCTGGCTGTCTCGCAATACCTTCTACAGCTTGTCCTGCAGCAGTACCTTGACCAACTCCAGGTCCAATAGAAGCAAGCCCTACGGCCAATCCAGCAGCAATAACAGAAGCAGCAGCAATTAGTGGATTCATGGTGAGTAGTTCCTCGTGTCAAAAAAAAGAAATGGTTAAGGATACAATCAACCAATAAATTCTTACTTCTAAGCTCTATTGGGGAAAGTAAAGTAACTAAAAAGTACAAATTGAAATCAAATTGAAATGATAATGTGAATTGTCCGAACTACATAGAAGGGAATTCCATATCCATATATCGGATTAGATAATGAATCTAACCTAGGAATATATAATATAATATCCTATATATATACATTTGTTTCTTCTATTTTGTTTGCATATTTTCTCATTTTCTATTGAATCGGATTCTAAAATCATTGCTTAAAGTGGAAACCTGCATAAAAGAGGACTCCACTTATAGACATTAAGGATATTATAGTATAGATCTAGCCTGACTCCACCCTCCTTAATGCATATATACTTTGAAAATTCCATAATATAGTCTATTCTATTCATACGCATTTCTAACTATTTTTTTGCAACCAAGCAGATTATCTGGAACCATGCATGAATTGAGCTAAGCTGCAAAAAAAAAAAATACTATTTCCAAAAAGAGTCAATTCAATGATGACCCTCCATGGATTCACCTATATAGGCTGCGGCTAATGTTGCAAAAATAAGAGCTTGAATACCGCTTGTAAATAATCCAAGAAACATGACCGGTATAGGGATTACTAAGGGGACTAAAGAAACAAGAACAACAACGACTAATTCATCCGCCAATATATTCCCGAAAAGTCGAAAGCTAAGCGATAATGGTTTTGTGAAATCTTCTAGGATGTTAATTGGTAAAAGGATTGGAGTTGGTTTAATATATTTCTCGAAATAGCTCAATCCTTTTTTGCTAAGACCAGCATAAAAATATGCCGCTGACGTGAGTAAAGCTAAAGCAACAGTAGTATTTATATCATTCGTGGGCGCTGCTAATTCCCCATGGGGTAACTCTATAATTTTCCAAGGTAAAAGAGCACCCGACCAATTCGAAACAAAAATAAAAAGGAACATAGTTCCAATAAAGGGAACCCAGGGACCATATTCTTCTCCAATCTGAGTTTTGCTCAAGTCTCGAATAAACTCAAGGACATATTCAAAAAAATTCTGACCGTCGGTCGGGATGGTTTGTGGATTCCGAACAGCTATGACAACTGAACCTAGCAAGATAGTAATTACGACCCAAGAAGTGATGAGTACTTGGGCATGAATTTGGAAACCTCCTATTTGCCAATAGAAGTGTTGGCCTACTTCTACACCCGATATATCGTATAACCCCTTGAGTGTTTTAATGGAACAAGGTATAATATTCATATTGTCCTCTGATAAAAATTGAACTTCAAAAAAGGAATTCTTTTGATTCAACCATCTCTTTCTCAACTCAGCAACTTGAAGTATTAATCTTATATTTAGGATACCAAGAAAGCACATCAGATCATAATATATATCAATACCCTCTAATATATATCAATATTCCCCTTCTTTTTTCTATGCAAAAAAAATTCTATGCAAAAAAAAAGATATAGTAAAGTAAGTGATTCCATAAATTTACGCAGTTGCCCAAGAATTCACTATATATTCTTAATCAACGATTTCTTATATAGAGAGAACGGCCCTCACAAATTGAAAATACTAATTTGTTAAGAATCAATCGAATTGAAGTCATAGTGTCATCGTTGGCTGGAATCGATATATTCGCGAGATCCGGGTCACAATTTGTATCGACTAAAGAAATAGTAGGAATCCCCAAAATGGCACATTCCCGAAGAGCTATATACTCTTTTTGCTGATCAAGGACGATCACAATGTCTGGCAATCTCGTCATATATTTGATCCCGCCGAGATACCTTTGCAAAGTAGATAATTTTCTCTTCAAGATTGCCACATCTCTTTTTGGGAGATGGTGGAATTTTCCCATTTTTTCTTCTGCTCTTAAGTCTCTAAATTGAGAAAGTCTAGTTTTCGTAATCGACCAATTCGTTAACATACCACTGAACCACTTTTTATTAACATAATGACAACGAGCCCTTATTGCAGCTGATGCTACTAAATCTGTTGCTCTTTTTTTGGTACCAACAATTAAGAAACTTTTTCCCTGACTTGCTGCATCAAAAACTAAATCACAAGCTTCTGATAAAAAACGAGCCGTTCTAGCGAGATTTATAATATGAGTACCTTTACGCTTTGCCGAAATGTAAGGGGCCATTTTAGGATTCCATTTCTTAATACCATGACCAAAATGAACTCCTGCTTCTATCATCTCTTTCAAATTAATGTTCCAATATCTTCTTGTCATTTTTTCCACACTTCCTTTTTTTTAATCCTACCATTCCATTACGGAATTTAGTTCTTTTTGAAGATTAAGAAAGATCCGAAATAGCTTGAAATAAATAATAATTGTTCCGAGAGAACCTTGTACTAAGATAAGAGTTGGCCATTGATACATGGTATAAACATAACCACCTTAATGAATTAACTGACTTGTTTTACTTATTAAAATAAAAATCTTAAAAATCTAAAATTTGACCTGTTAGTGTTCTAAGTTCAAAAGTCTAGTAAAGTAAAAAATATTTTTATGGGGGTTCTTATGTCTCATAAAAATTGTTTGTTACGTCAGAATCTGAAGAAACTAATTCTGTATGGAGAAACAAAAAATCTCTCATTTCCGACGCGAATAGATTTTTTTTTTTTATTTCGAAATAAAGGTTCTTGTCTTGTGGGGAACGATGCACAAATTTTTGGAATCCGGTACCAACAGGTATAATCCCCCCCAGAACTACGTTTTCTTTCAAGCCTTTCAACCAATCAATGCGACCTCGTAGGGCAGCTTTTGCTAAAACTCGAGCAGTTTCTTGAAAACTTGCTTCAGATATGAAACTTTGGGTATTCAGGGAAGCCCTTGTTATTCCCAATAAGATTGCCCGATAATAGATCGATTCATCCAAAGCTCGTCCTGCTCGTTCCGCTCGCAATAGTCCGATTAATTCCCCAGGCGAAAAAACATTAGACATTCCATCTTCGGAAACCCGCACTTTTGATGTTACTTGGCGTATAATAATCTCTATATGTCTATTATGGATCTGTACCCCTTGGGATCGATAAACCTTTTGGATTTTATTAACCAAAGAGATACGACTTTGGGCTATGGTTAGCTCAGCTCCAATCAAGAATCCCCAAGGGACCCCAAGAATTCTTGGTATACGCTCATTCCAATCCTCAATTCTCCTTTCGAGATTCGGGGATAATGAATCAATTGAACGCGCTTCAAAGATTTGTTCCACTTTTGGAAGACCTTGCGTTATGTCACTAGATCTCGATTTTTCATATATAAACGTAACTAACCTATCTCCCTTGTAAAGGATTTCTCCATAATGACCATTAACAGTTGCTCCTGTAGTGGCCAAATAAGGTTTAGCTGCTCTTATAACAAAGGAATTCATATTTACAATGAAAATTTGACCGGATTTTTTTATGTGCGATTTAAATAGACATACATTTTCACAAATAAATTGTCCAAGGTGAATTATTGCCAATGTCTCTTCCCAAGAATCATGATGGACAAAGTGACAATTCAAAAGGAATGGATCCAACATTATGTTACTATCGAAATTAGAAATCCTTTTATTTTCATCTATTAAAGAGTATTTAAGTTCTTGAAGTACTTGGAAGGTTTGTTTTAAATTGTCAACGAACAAATATTTTTTTAACAGGATTTTATTATGCGTTAGTAAATAGTAAGATGAAGAAAAATGCGATATACTAGCTACAATAGCGCCTAAGGGCCCAAAAATTTCTCGAATAGGAATTCTAGGATTCCATTCTTTTATCGCATTGGGATGTTTTGAATTCTTGAATAAACCAATTCGAGAACAGTTGGATGCCGACAAAATCATCAAAGAGTGGTATTCTTTATTTCGATTCAACAAAGTGCCAATAGCTTCTGGATGTTGGCTAAGTGATTCAATCTTCGCCTTGGAATAAAAAGAATTGATATTGGCGCGATCTAACCTATTATGGGGAATCGGTCCTGCACTTGTCCTACCATACCTTTTTCGTGTATACGAAATAGTGGACTTGACTAACTCAATTCTTAGGAAATCGCGAATAAGATCATTTGCTCTTACCTCAACAAGGGAAGCACCAGCCTTTTCTTTTTCTTCTTGTTCCCAATTCACTACTAAGCAAGTTCTAACAAATTGACTATTTGTGTGATAAATTCTTTGAGTTAACTTGCTATTTTCATGAGAAATAAAATTGACAAGTCGAATTTGGAGATTATTTTCTTCTTGCAAGAGATCCTGCGGGAAAAGTGTTGCTAAATTTCTTCCTTCGTCCATTTCATATGCCACTGTAGGGCGAACGGAAACAAAATACTTTTCCTTGCTCTTGAGAATTTTTTTCCGTTGAACATAGACCCAATTTTTCCTTTTTTTTGATTCCTTAGAATCTTTTTTTTGTCTTTCTGGCGGTATCAAACAGCCACCTAATATCTTATCCGCCTCTTCAGGAAAATGAATATCTCCGGAAAATATTTTGAGTTCCGTATGGCTTTTTTTTCTCTTCACTCGGACCAGTCCGCCTAGTCGACTTCTTGTATTTTTTGTGAGTTGTGTATTCACTCCAATAATACTATTGTCAAGTATCTTTAGGGATGAAGATCTCGGCAAGATATGAAGTTCTTGAAGAATGAAAAAAAACCGATCTACTTCTTTTTGGTATTTTAGACTAAATTCTTTTGTTCCTCGATGCTCAATCAAACCCTCTTTTTTTAAGATGGAATCTTCCTCTGGGCTCTCGTATTCGTCCTCTGAATCTTCTTCTGAGTCTTCCTCTAAAGTACCATATTTTTCCTCTGCGCTTTCCCCGGGGCTGCCATATTCGTCTTCTGAGTCTTCCTCTAGAGTTCCATATTCGTCCTCTTGGGTCCTATATTTGCTCTCTGGGCTCCCATATTCCTCTTCTGAGTCTTTCTCTAAAGTCCTATATTCGTTCTCTGGGTTCCCATATTCGTTTTCTGGGCTCCCATATTCGTCTTCTAGGGTTTCATATTCGTATTCGTCTTCTAGGATTCCATATTTAGATTCTTCTAGGGTTTCATATTCATATTCGTCCTCTCGGGTCCTGTATTCGTCTTCTAGGGTCTCATATTCCTCTTCTGAGTCTTCCGCTCGAGTCCTATATTCTTCTTCTAGGGTCCTATATCTAAATTTAACAATTCCTGAACCCTTTTTATCTTTTCTGTATCGGGGATCGTCAAAATAAGCAAAAATAGTATTTCTACGTAAAACACCCATAAGGGGGATTTCAATCGAAATCCCAAAACAGGATATTAGTTCTTTCTCTTGTTCTTGATGATATTGTAATGGAATGACGAACCTATTTCTTCGCTTTTTCGCCAACAAATCTGAATTATCTTGAAAAATAGAAGGATAGATAAAATTCCAATGGCCATTGGACATGATTCGATCCGACGTTGAATAATCAAGAATTTCCCTATCTTTTTTACCATAAGTATTCATTTGATCTTGATCCTTGTGGAGTGAAAAAGACGCTATACTGGATCTGCACATACTTACTGACAATATCCATAAATGGCTTGTTTTTGGTAATCGGCGAAGATTACCATATTGATATTCGGGCGCATGGTAAACATCAGTACTCCAGTGCATTTCGCCGTCTGATTCAGAATAAATATGCTTTTGTACCCTTTCTTTAAAATGTAAAGTGGACGTTCCGGCACGAATCTCCGCAATTACTTGTTCGGATTTTACATATTGATCATTTTGCACTAGAATCAAGCTTTTTGAGGGAATATTCACACTATATAGAATATCTTGACTCTGAATAGTTACATGCAAGTCTATATAACATAGAAAAGCAGGCTGCCCATGACGGGTACGTGTGGGGTGAACCAAATTCTCATTGAATTTTATTTTTCCATTCGAAGGGGATCGTACAAGGTCGGCAGTACCCCCTGTGAATACTCCGCCAGTATGAAAAGTTCTTAATGTTAGTTGAGTCCCTGGCTCCCCAATTGATTGACCTGCAATAATACCTACGGCTTCTCCCAATTCGACCAGATCACTATGAGTAGGACTCCGGCCATAGCATAATTGACAGATCCAAGAAGTGCTTCGGCAAGTAAAGGGGGTTCTAATATATATTGGTTGTGCTCGAAATGGTTGTGCTCGAAAGGCAGTTATGAATCGATTGACTAATCCAATTCCAATATCTTGATTTCGCGCGGCAATGCATCGTGAACCGATATATATATCGTCTGCTAATACACGACCAATTAGTGTTTGGACAAAAAGTTTTTCCGTCATCCCATTTTGAGGACATCCCATTTTGAGGACTTACAGAAATACCTCGGATAGTACCACAATCTCTTCTACGCACAATAATATGTTGAACTACTTCAACAAGTCTACGTGTAAGATATCCAGCATCTGCTGTTCGCACAGCAGTATCTACAACCCCTTTGCGGGCTCCATAGCAGGAAATTATATATTCTGTCAAAGAAAGTCCCTCGCGTAAATTGCTTTGAATAGGTAAATCAATCATTTGTCCTTGAGGGTCCGACATTAATCCTCTCATACCTACTAATTGGTGTACTTGAGATGCATTTCCTCTGGCTCCTGAAAAAGACATTAGATAGACTGGATTAGAAGGATCCGTTATCCGAAAATTTGAATTCATTTCTTGTTTCAAATATTCACTTGTCGCATTACCATATCTCAACAGATTGGCGTAATTTTTCTACCGCGTGTACAGCCCCATAATAATAGTGTTTCTCCAAAAGAAAACTCTGTTGTTCCGCGTCTTGGACTAACCATCCCTTAGAGGGTATTGTTAAAAGATCCTCGATTCCTAACGAAATCGATGTAGTAGTGGCTTGATGGAAGCCCCAGAGTCTTTAGTTGATCCAGTATATGGGATGTATATCCCATTCCAAAATGATCTATTAATCTGCTAATAAGTCGTTTCATACCAGTTCCGTCTATCTCTTTATTATGAAAGACCAGATTGGCCCGTTCCGCCATACATAAGTACCCCCCTTTTCGGCTGAGTAGGATTCGACAATTGCTGAGTAGGATTCGACAATGGGCCTGAGTCAGTGATTCGAAAATTTAATTAACTTAATTGCCTCAATCTCAATCTGGATTCGCGTGGCAAATAATGATGATACTAGGGAAATCGGAATGCCCCCCGAAAGGGGAGGGGCATCGCCGAATCTAACTTTCTTGTTTAGGTAGTGTATGAATAGGCCTGACTAAATCCTTGTATGGCTTCCTCTATTTCTCTATAAAAAGAAATATGACCAAGAGTGGTTCGAATGTATATCGAACGAATTCTTTTTTTCTATTTCCCATTATTAGATAGTGGCATAAATCTCATGATAAGTCCCCAAAGATTCATATTGAACTTCAATCGGAACTTCTCTTGACCCAATGACGCGTTGATCCAGGTTCCATCGTAGCCACAAGGGACTATCTAAACTGATTAGTTTTTGTCTATAAGCTCCCAGTGCATCATAAGAACTAGAAAAATGGGGTTCTTTATCTTTCCTATATTTAAAATTATTATTATTATTGTAATTTACTTTTAGATTTGGGTAGTTTCTGCAACTATTATATCTATTTGCACAAATACCTCGACGCTTTCCAATCGTTAATACATAAAGCCGATAAGCATGTCTTGGGTTGGTACGCAAATAGGATCCCCAATAGCGGGAGATAAGAGATTCATATGAGAAAACATAAGTAAACGGGCTTCTGCCTGAGCTTCCAAGGATAAAGGTAGATGAACAGCCATTTGATCTCCATCAAAGTCCGCATTGAAACACTTACACACTATGGTTGTAAAGAAATAGTACGCCCCTCTACTAAAGTGGGTTGAAAGGCCTGTATGCCTAATCTATGCAGGGTAGGTGCTCTATTTAACAGTACAGGATGTCCCCGCATAACTTCTTGAAGTATTTCCCATACAATGGGTTCTTTTTCCCAAATTTTCCTTTTAGCAATCCTTACATTAGAAGTGGCGCGTTTCGTGATTAAATCGCGAATACAAATAGCTGAAAAAGCTTTATTGCTATCTCTAGAGGTAATCCACATTGATGTAATGAAAGCGAAGGACCCACAACAATGACAGAACGCCCCGAGTAATCGACCCGTTTCCCAAGGCAGAGTCTCGCGAAACCTTCCCTCTTTTACCTTCAATTACATCTGAAAGTGATTTGTATACTTTATTGTGACCATCCCTCGTCGGTTGCCCGCGGGACCCACTATCAAGAAGTGTATCCACGGCTTCTTGTACCAATTTTTCCTGGCACATTACTAAATCTGCTGGCGCTAATTCACTTCTTTTTAATAGATAGGCAAGATTGTTGTTCCGACGGATAACTCTCTTATAAAGTTCATTAATGTCTGAAGTCACTACTTTATCTCCAGACCTATAAACAATAGGTCTCAATTCGGGAGGAAGAACGGTAATAAGCACAAAACCATCCATTCTGTTCTACATTTGTTTGAATAAAATGTTTCGCCAATTGCATGCGTCTAATCAAAAAACTTTTCTTATTCGTCTTTTTCTATCTTCTCCCACTCATCTCCACTATACCCCTCGTCTTCTAATTCCTTCCATCGACCAAAGATTCTCTATAATAATTCGCAAATCCAAATCTGCTAATTGTTCTCTAATAGCACCTGCTCCTGTCGCAATTTCCCGATTTCGAAATGTTGCAAAGCCTGGGGTAGAAAAAAAGGGAGAAATGCTGTGGTTACAGGATGCAATTTCCTCTTCGAATAAACCTCGTAATCGTAAAAAAGTGGGTTTTTTAGTGCTGGGCCTAGCAAAAGAGAAATCGCCGTATACTAGGCCCTCCAACTTCTTAGAGGTTTATCTAAAAGATTCGCGATATAACTAGGAAGACCTTTCAAATACCACACATGAGTCACGGGACATGCGAGTTTGATGTATCCCATTTGATATCTTCGTATCCGAGAATCCACAAATTCGACCCCGCATTTTTGGCAAAATCTTTCGTCTTCGTTTTCAGCTCCGCTCGCTCGAGAATTGCCACAAGCGCAATCCCCGCTTTTTATGGGTCCAAAGATTCTTTCGCAAAACAATCCATCTTTTTCTGGTTTATCGGTTTTATAATGAAAAGTAGAGGGCCTTGTGACTTCGCCAACGACTTCTCCATTAGGTAGGTTTTTGTTAGCCCAAGCCTTTATTTGTTGAGGGGAAACGAGTCCAATTTGAAGTTGTTGATGTTTATATTGGTCAATCATAAAATAGAAATAAGAAAAGAATTTATATTTATTCCGATCAAACTTCCTCCCTATTAACCTGGAAGTTCTTTTCAGATACAAGGAAATGATTCAGTTCTAGAGCCAAAGAATCGTAGTTCTCGAACGAGCACTCGAAAAGATTCTGGAGGATCCTCATGATTAGGTATTCTTTTTCCCCAGATCGTAGCATTAAGTATTTCTTGGCGAGCTATAAGATGGTCAGATTTATAAGTAAGTATCTCTTGTAAAATATGAGCAACACCAAATCCTTCTAAAGCCCAAACTTCCATTTCTCCTACTCGTTGTCCCCCTTGCTTGGCTCTTCCTCTAACCGGTTGTTGTGTAACAAGTGAGTAGGGCCCAGTAGAACGCCCATGAATTTTCTCATCAACTTGATGAATTAATTTTAAGATATAGGACTTCCCTATTAGAACAGGTTGCTCAAAGGGGTCGCCTGTTCTTCCATCAAATATTCTGCTTTTTCCCGGTACTCGGTTCAAATACCCATGGATTTTTTGTTTCTTACTGGCTTCATATAATTCTGAAAACACAAGTTTTCTTGAAGCCTCTTGCTCATATCTCTCATCAAAGGGTGCTATTCTATAATGTTTCTTTAGCAGATCCCCGCTAATCCGAGCGAGCTTTCAAATATTTGTCCCACATTCATTCGGGAGGGTACTCCTAAGGGATTGAAGACCATATCAACGGGTGTTCCATCTTGCAAATAGGGCATATCTTGCCTAGGCAAAATTTTGGAAATGATACCCTTTATTCCCATGTCTTCCGCTACTTTATCCCCAACTTTGATTTCACGTTTCTGTAAAATATATACACGAACCATTATGTCGAGCGGGTCCCTTTGGATCCATTTCACATCGATAACGCGCCCTCTTCCACCTATAGGTAATTTCAGAGAAGTTTCTTTTGAAGTGGAAACCTCAAGGCAAATATGGCCCGTAATAATCCAGCTTCCGCGATATAAGATGATTCGCTCGCTATCTGAGGCGTTAATTTACCTACTAAAATATCACCAGTTTCTACCCAGGATCCCAACCTAACAACTCCATTTCTGTCCAAATTGCGGAGTAAATGTTCTTCTAGATGTGGTATTTCTTTAGTGATTTTTTCAGCGGAGCCTGGCTTGTCGTATCCGTCTGAATTTCATATTTCCGGATGTGAAAAGAGGTATAAATATCTTCATATACCAACGTTCGCTAATTAGTACTGCGTCTTCAAAATTGTAACCTTCCCATGGCATATAAGCTACTAATACGTTTTTTTCCTAAAGCAAGTTCGCCCCCAATTGTAGCAGCTCCTTCTGCTAAAATTTGTCCTTTTTTAATGGATTTACCCCGTGGAACCCGGGGTTTTTGGTGCATACAAGTATTTTTGTTAGAGCGACGGTGGTTAACTAAAGGAATACTTATAGTCTTCCCACTACTTGATAAAAGTATCTTATGACTATCAGTAGAAATGATCTTTCCCTCGCGTTCGGCTATAATGGAAACCCTCGAATCTAGAGCTGTTTGGCGTTCCAATCCAGTTCCAACAATGCATTTCTCGGACCGAGAAAGCGGAACTGCTTGGCGCTGCATATTAGAACTCATTAAAGCCCGATTCGCATCATTGTGCTCAATAAAAGGAATGAGAGAACCCCCAATAGAAAAATATTGGAAAGGAAAAATACTTCTAACATGAATCTGTTCCATGCAATAGTCAAGAATTCTTGACGGTATCTAGCCGGAACAACCTGTTCTTCCTGAATACCTGATTCCAAGGACAAAGAATTTCCTGCTGCTATCATATAATATTCATCTCTATTTGGTGATAGATAAACCACCTGTCTCTCTTTTTTTTCTTTTGCTTTCTCAGCAGATATTTCATAAAACGGACTCTCTATGGATCCCCACAAGTGATCAATTCTCGCATGAATTGTTAAGGATCCAGTAAGTCCAACATTGATTCCTTCAGACGTGTCAATTGGACAAATACGCCCATAGTGACTCGGATGAATATCTCGGCTCCGAAAACTTGCGGTTCTCCCCGTCAACCCTCCAGGACTAAACAACTCACTTTTCGCCATGAACAGTTTGTGTCAATGGATTCGTTTGATCAAAAACTTGAGATAACGGGTATGTGCCAAAAAAGGTCTCATAAGTAGTTATTAATAAAATTGAAGTTGAAGTTGGAGTTACCAAAGTTTGGGGAGTCGGTTTCGATTGACGTATGAATACTCTACGAATAGTTTTTTGAACTGCATGTTGTAAACGACCAAGAGCCAATCCGAATTGATCTTGTAACAGATCCGCAACCGAACGAATACGTTTATTTTTCAAGTGATTCATATCGTCATCGTCAAGTATACCGTTCCAAATTTCATTCCAATCAAATGATCCGTAGCGGCCAATACATCTCGTGGTAACAAGAATGTATTGTTCTGAGGAATATCAAGATTAAGTCTCCGATTCATATTCGTCGACCAATCCTTCCTAATTCACATTTTTGTTGAAAAAATTTCTTTTGTAATTCCTCGCATAAGGACTCCGAAAATACCAGGTCCCCACCTACACAAGCAAATTGTTGATAAAACTCCAAAATAGCTTTTTCTTTTGACTCAATCCTCTTCTTCTCTTTAGCATTCGGGAAAGACAAGAAAATTTCAGGGTAGGAAACATTATCCAGAATTTCTCTTAGATTCGAACCCATAGCTGATGATAGAACTAGAATAGATATCTTTTGTTTTCTACTCACGCGAGCCCATATCCTTTCTTTTTTATCAATTGCTAATTCCGATCTCCCCCCCCAATCTGATATTATAGTGCCAGTGTAGATAGAAATTCCCTTATGATCTAATTCCGAGCGGTAGTAAATACCAGGACTTAGCAATATTTGATTGATCACAATTCGGTATATTCCATTTATAATAAAGGTTCCTAAGGAATTCATTATAGGAATGTTTCCGATAGAAATGGTTTGCTTTTGCACATCGAAACCAAAAATTAATCTCGCAGATACATATAATTCGGAAGAATAGGTGAGTGATTCATACACAGCATCTCTTTCTTTTATCGAGGGTTCTAGCAGTTGATATCCTTTCGCAAATAATTGAAATGCAATTTCGTGATCTGGATCTTTAATTGTTGGAAACTTGTCAAGTTCTTCTGCCAAGGCTTGATTAATGAACCTACAAAATCCCTCGAATTGGATCTGACTAAATCCGGGTATTGTGGACATTCCCTCGTTTCCATTCCGGAGCATCTTAATCTTAAGTTTCCTGTTTATCAAAGAAAAATTCCATTATCAGCTCACTCTTCATCAATCCCTATGGATCGATCTAGCAATCATGGAATCTATATTCTGTTTACTGAATCACATGAAATTCTAGGGAACTCCACATACGTATTTCATATATGTATTTCATACATATGAATAGAGACCATTTGGACGAAAGTTCGAGTTTGCCAGGGGTACAAATGAAATGAAAATGAATTGATAAAACATTCCTACAAAAAAAATTCTGCCACTTATACTTTATGTTATGATATTCTAATCAGATTGGATGGCAAAGATTTCTCATTTTATCTCCTTTCTATGAATGTAATAAAGCCGTAATATAATATACTAGAAAGTTTGACTTTACTTCGATTTAGAATAGCGTGCTTACTTTAATTTCTCAAAATAATTTGAGGGTTCTTTTTTATTTCGGATCGGAGTAGTATAATTGCTAGAAAATTCAGTATTTCATTGTGGAATTCTAAAATAAAGTAAGTCCCTTTTTTAAGTACATGCCAATCTAGTTATCCACCTCTCCCCATATCCATGCTTTTCTTTTATCGTAATTTCACTTGGGTACGCCAAGATAGTCAGGTTATACTCTATATCAGAGCAAATTTCCTTTTTTTATTCAAGATATTTAATTTAATACTTTGAAAAATTAAAGCATGATTCCCCATAGAGATATGTACATAAAGGGGATCTTTGGATAATAATGCTGTTCGGACCTAAAGTTTACCTATACACGGATTAAGCATAAAGCCATAATATTTTATTATGCCATTGAAGGGGGGGGAGATAATACCGATTTAAGAGTAGTTCACTACTGCAATAAAAAAAAGAGAATTCTAGTTAACGGTTCCAATTTATTCTGAATTTTGCAGCCTGTGAATAGAAATCCACTTTTTCTTCTTTTTCATCTCAATAGAAAGAAATGGGAAGTTTTATTGTGTTAACAATGTATGTTTTAAGATAGAATCTATCGAGGAGAATAATAGAAACTGGATCAAAAAAAGCAGGAATAGATTTTTTGAAAAAGATTGGAAAAAAGTAAGTAGAATTATATTCAAAATAAAAGGGGCTTTTCGTAAGAAAACGTGGATGAATACTTGCTGTTTTCTAGATTTTTGATCGGATTTTTTGGCGGCATGGCCAAGCGGTAAGGCAGGGGACTGCAAATCCTTTATCCCCAGTTCAAATCTGGGTGCCGCCTGATCAATAAAATACTTAGGTTTTTTTTATAGTGCTGATCGAATTCGATAAATTTTTACTTCGCATAAGTTCGGGCAAGAGAGTAACTGGGCCTGCCGATACTGGGTTTAGAGAAACCATACCATAGTTCTATCCTCAAACTAGGGTTAGGGTTTGTTTTGACGGTAGTGGCCAAAATGGTTATCAATAGGGGTGAGGTAGTGTTTCCTTATTCTTTTATTATATGAATTTGAATTGGTTCTTAATTGAGATTCGATTTGATAATTTTAAAATACGAGGATAAGATGTCAGAAATCTTGGTATCCAAAGAAAGGTCCCTAAGGGGCATTCTTTTTTTTTTTCAATCTAAGATTCAAGAAGGGACTCCACGAAAGAATATCAAGACTTACTAATTATTATACATTTTTTTATCGTACATCTTATGTTACCTACATACACTAAAGTAAGGACTACTTAATTCTAACGAGAATCAGATTAAATAGGTCGATCAAAAATCAATTTAGGAGTTGTATTATGGATAAAATCTCTTCATTCTTTCATAGAATGATACAAAGCAAGGCTGCAGGGTTTAGGTCAAAAATAAACATTAGGTAAGGTAGGTATCCAATAAATATTTATCTATCGATAATTTTATGGTATATTCGGGCGTCCTTTGCTTAAAAAAAAAAAAAAGAGTAACAAAAGGAATAAAAAATCTTCCTATTCCCGCTTCTTCTATTCAGGACATCATTCCCGTACTCTTTCTTTTTTAAGGAAAAAAGGGCTATAGTATCTCGTATTTTTAATGCTCTCTAATTCTACCAGAATTCCTATAAGAATTTGTTAGGAGTAAATTCCTTGAACTGATTGATCCATGGCCTTAGGGCGGAATCCCTTTTTGACTCTGTACCCTTGATTCCACTATGATTATTGATCAATAGTAGAATAATCCCTTCATAGAAATAGGAGACATAATTTAGATGGATATAGTAAGTCTCGCTTGGGCTGCTTTAATGGTAGTCTTTACATTTTCTCTTTCACTAGTAGTATGGGGAAGGAGTGGACTCTAGGGATACTACTAATTGATTAAGTAATCAAATTGTTGTATCAATTCTTTTCTTTAATGGATCATTTTGCATTAATCATTTTGTCAAACGTTATTCTTTAATCTTTTTCTTTAGTTTTGTTTCACTCCTGTAAGAAACTCTTGTATTGTAAGTTGTAATGTAAGAAAGAGCCATTATACCAATTCAGAATTTCTACTAGAAATGACGAATGGTTAAAAAAAGTTCTATACATAAGAAAATTAGACTTTCTTCCACGGAACTATTCACGGCATATCACACATTTTCCATTTCCTTTTACTTTTTACTATAGTCTATTCTTCATATTATTTTTCTTTCCTTCCATGGATTCTTTGGTCAAGAATTGTCTTAGATTTTTTTATTTTGACCTGATTGAAATTAAGTGGATGCAATGAAAAAAGAAATTGAATTAGACTACTTAACTATTTCAATCTACTAATCTATTCTATGTAGATTCAAAGATAATATAATAGAAAGAATCTAAAGTGTCGTAGAAAAAACTATATGTAGTTCTTTCTACCACACTTTAAGATTCCAACCAGATCCTTTCATTTAAGACTTGGATTTTTTTTATTTAATCCCTTTTTAATTTCTTCAATGATTAATTGGAATTCCAATTAATTATTTTGGCTGACTGTTTTTACATAAATAATAAGTAAAAAAGAAGTAGGAACTAGAATGAACAGTGCAGTAGCAATAAATGCGAGAATATTGACTTCCATAACCTCTTTATTTTTTATTTTCACAATAACTCGGGATGTAATCCCATGGAGAGGAAAAAGGGGTATCTTGTAAATTCAAGGGTAGGGCTTGCATTCTGATAATACTGAATCAATTCAATATTATGAATATCGGATCTATCAAATCAATTCATGGATGAGAGTTATATTTCACGGATGAGAGTTATATAGTATAACATAGGAAGATCCTCTATCCACACTAAGACCAAAATGGGTTTTTTGATTGGATTAGGAATTCCCTCTTTTTTAATCCTTTTCTACTTTTTCTTTTCTATATCTCTAACCCACGAGCTTTCTTAATCTTATACTTTCTTAATCTTATACAATTTCCCTTCCTTTTTCTTATAGTTATACATACAATTATGTATGTATTATATGACCAACTTTCACTTTCTATGGGTCACATAGACATCCAAATAAGCAGTAGAAGTGAGATGGGGAAAAGAGGTCTGAAATAAAAAGGGAATACGATTTATGTATGGATTCCGGTAAAATACCGGTACTCTCTATTCCATAAGAGTGGAATAGGAAATTAAGATGAGGATGGTATCATCATAAAGAAAGATAGAGTAATATAATATCCTAAATTCTACTAATCCACATATCGTATGTGTGTCTTTCTTTATCGATTGGGAGTAGTGAAAAAAAAATTCCTATATGCCCTCCCTCCCTCTTTAATGAGAGATGCAAAATAAAAAAGTGAAGTAAGGGTGCCCTGTGGGTATTTGATCTTGCTCCCTGCCCCTTTTTTTCATGGAAAAAGGAAATATCAATTTCTCCATTCATTGAACCCTAGTTCGGGACTGACGGGGCTCGAACCCGCAGCTTCCGCCTTGACAGGGCGGTGCTCTGACCAATTGAACTACAATCCCCGCGGGGTGTATGGCATACCCATTCTTAAATAGAACCATAAGAAGATTCGATTCGTCTTTCGTACTCTAAGAAATAGACGAATCATATACTACATACCCACATATTATATTATACGTGGGTATAGTGAGAGTGACATAACTAGTATGTCGTGATTTTTTATCACTAAAAATGGATAATAATCCAGCCTTCAATAAGAAAAACTCTTTTGTTTGTAAGAAAGGAATGAGAGAGATATGGATTAGAAAAAAAAATTTCCCTTTTTTCTTTATCTTTTATTTCTATAGATCAGACATTTTATTTTATGGAAGAAAAACAAAAGGATTTAGTTCATACTCACGAAGCCCTAGATTTTTGGTTTGGGCCGAGCTGGATTTGAACCAGCGTAGACATTGTCAACGAATTTACAGTCCGTCCCCATTAACCACTCGGGCATCGACCCAGGAAGAATTTATTCTAGGGTTTTTGCTAATCTATGATTAACCTCCTTTCATAATACTCCCTACCCCCAGGGGAAGTCGAATCCCCGCTGCCTCCTTGAAAGAGAGATGTCCTGAACCACTAGACGATAGGGGCATCACTAGACGATAGGGCCATATACAACCGCTCGTGATTATACTATAATCATAGTATGAGCAGTTTTTTGGAATTGTCAATATACTCGAAAAGTATAAATAGATCCAAAGCAAAGAGTTTTTCCAACTTTTCTGTTATGTTTTCATCTAGGATTTTTTTTAGTTGATCGTTATAGATTAATTCTCCGTGCTTCATTTAGTGTTCATACCAAAAATGCATCCATCCCGCACTAAGTCATAAAATTCTCTAAAAATATAGAGAAAGTTTCAAAAACAAAGAAAAAAAGTGAATCAATTTAGTAGAAAAGTACTCTATCAGATTCGAACCAACGACTTACGTCTTAGCACGAGATTACTCTACCACTAATTTAAAAAGCCCTTTATCGGATTTGAACCGATGACTTATGCCTTACCATGGCATTACTCTACCACTGAGTTAAAAGGGCTTTTTATTTAATTCAAAAATTAGCCACTTGGATTTCCCATTATGGGTCTACTGCATAATGTACATATTATATATATAATATATAGAGATAGAGAGAGAGACATTATGTAGAGATTGTATATGTATATATCGATATCTTGAGAGCTCAAAATAAAATTAATAAAAAAAAACATACCCTACATAACATATCCAACTCTTCTTGGTTCAGGGTTTTCCGTTTCCGAAGACTAGTAAAATAGGCGGATTCTGGAACCCCAAGGATTCAACGGTATATGGATATGGAAAATATAAGATTTCCGATCCTAGCGGGAAAAGGCGGGGAACAGATACCCAATAGGATATAGGATCCTTGGGAGGAACTTTTGGTAATGGCCTTGATCCTCTATGCTATTTTTTATGTGTTCTTAGTTCTATTGAACTTTTTGCATTCTTTTAAACAAGAATCTAATAAACTAGAATTGAGTCAGTGGAAAAAAGGAGAGAGAGGAAAGTGTTAAATGGAGAGAGTCGACTAATCAGAGACTTTTAGGATCTTCTTTACATCAGGTAAATCTGTCGGCCCTGTCCGTTTTTTTCTTTAAGTTACGACTCTTTGCTGCTTACTTCTATCAAGCCATAGGGAAAGTCTATGATGAATTTGGAAAACTCATCTCACTCTTACTCTATGGCTCGGACTTAATGGGGGAAGAAAACATCTTCCATAATTTCTTTTTTGTTCAATTCTGGACAAAAAAGAAAAGGAAAAAAGGAATTTATAGGGACAGTGTTACCCCCTATATCCCCTAGTTTATATTGTAGGAATAATAAAACAATTTAGCAGTCTGACACACTTACGTCCTTGCAAAGTAAATAATTATTATTGTAGTCGTAACCGTAGAATAGGATCCTAATCAAAATAAATACATTTGGTTCAGGCGCTATTAGCATGGTAAGAAAAGATTTTTTTTACAGACCAGAGGGGCTATCTAAATCCTAAAGTAAAGGCGAGCGATCGAAGTAGAAGTACCAACGGCTCAGTGTCATGAACCTTCTCCATCTGATTCAATAAGGGGGAATTAGCCTTCTTGTCAAATGGCTATCCTTGACAAAGGGTACCATTTATACCATAATCTACAATGTAGCGGGTATAGTTTAGTGGTAAAAGTGTGATTCGTTCTATTAATAACTGAATTTGAAATGATATACTTAAGGCATCCTTAAGTTTTTTATTTTTATATTCCGATGAAAACTTTAGTTCTTATAAAGGATTAAATCCTTTTCCTCTCAATAGCATATTGAGGAAGAATATACATTCTGGCGATTTGTATCCAAAGACTAATTTAAATTGCATCCAAAATAAAAATAGGATTATGAGTACAGAGTCGCGAAGCATAATTTTGCATTGGATTAAGTATTCCAATTTTGAAAATATGAGTAAAGGATCTATGGATGAAGATACAAAAAAGTTGATTTCCAATCGTAACTAAATCTTCTTAAAATAAGGAATAAGGAAGCCAAATAGCTAAAAAACGATAGTTTTGGTTTACTAGAACCATCCGCATATTGTTTCAGCTCGGTGGAAACCCAATTCTTTTCCTCAGGATCTCTTGAATGAAATTAGGGAACGAAGTAAGTAGATTAGATGAATTTAGATAGAATTTCTATCTCCTACTCTATAAGGATCATCTAGAAAGCGGAGAGCTTTGGTTCCATTCAAATAGAAAAGCTGACATAGATGTTAAGTGGTGAGAATATCCATAAAGGAGCCGAATGAAATCAAAATTTCATGTTCGGTTTTGAATTAGAGACGTTAAAAATAATCAACCAACGTCGACTATAACCCCTAGCCTTCCAAGCTAACGATGCGGGTTCGATTCCCGCTACCCGCTCCATTCTGTATAAAAGGAGTATTCTATTTGTCTAGACATGTTAGAGGCTTGTATTCAAGCCTTTTTTGTCCACCAGTTTCTGGTACTCCAGAGCGGAGTAGAGCAGTTTGGTAGCTCACGAGGCTATAACCTTGAGGTCACGGGTTCGATTCCCGTCTCCGCACTTAGCAGTCTGTATAAAAGGACTATTCTATTTCTCTAGATATGTATGGTAGAGGGGCGTATCCAACCCTTTTTTATTCATTAGTTCCCGGCCCTAGAGGGCAAAATTGAGCAGTTTGCGAAGTCACTTGCCTTCAAAAAAAGAAGGCGCAAGGCCTCTCCCTACCCTGCAGAAAATAAAAATGAAACGAAAGGGACAGTCTACCTCTCCCTTCCCTTTAAAAAAAGTTTGCCCGTTGTTTGTCTCAGTTAATACCCAATTTTTGGAGCTCTGTTGGCGAGTTCTATTTCTGCCTCTGGAGCGCCCTCTTTTTTTGAGTGGGATGCAAAGGAAGGGTAAGATAGTAAGGGATACGGCACTAGACTAACACCTAATTAATACTTAATTTAATATAAGTAGTTAAACAGTTAACTAGACTAAACTTTTTATCATAGTACTTTGATAAATTAAGCGGGCGAGCGGCGGGAATCGAACCCGTATCTTCTCCTTGGCAAGGAGATATTTTACCATTGAACTACGCTCGCTACGGTATATATTTTATAGCGTATATCCGCCTGGGTCGACCTTCTATGTCTGGGTCGACCGTTTCATTTCATTTTCTATTATATTAGAGTTTTCCTTTTTTTATTATCTGTCAATGAATATTCTAATGGGAATGGAATTTCATAATACTGAAAGAGAAGAGCTAGCAATTCGGAACGCAAATTGCGTTTTAATACGTCTCACTATTCTAATTTTTTAGAAGAAATGGCCTTTATTATTTCTTTTTTATGGGGTTAATAAATATTAACCAAATTTCATTTAAGAAATGAGAGAATTCAGAATAGCTACGAGAAAGACTAGTCCAATCCATAATGATGTACCGGAAAATACAACATTTTTATTATTTGACCAACCATCAGGAGAAGCAAATACAAGGGGTACACTAATTACTAAGACTGAGGAAGTCGCAATTAATGCAAAAACAGCTAATTGGAAAGCAATAGTCATATTTCTAATCCTCCAAGCTACCATCAAATAAAGTTGACTACATATTTGATCCCTCACTTAAACCAAAATTGTAAAAAAATACAAGAAGTAGGAGGGGTTTAATCATGAATCCATTGATTCTTCTCTTTAATTCAAATTTATTACTTAAACCGCTTTTTTATTTGGATATGGGGGTGAGAAGAGATTATTTACTCTTTATTTCACAAGCGGGTATAGCGGATCCTGTATCCGTGTATACAGTATACAGAGATATATCGAAAAGGAACTTGTATCTGATATCTTTCTAGAGGCTAATAAATCTTTTTATTTTTTATATGGCTATGTTCTATTTGTAGGAGTAAAATAAGGATTAGGCTGTGGAGAGATGGCTGAGTGGTTGATAGCTCCGGTCTTGAAAACCGGTATAGTTCTAGGAACTATCGAGGGTTCGAATCCCTCTCTCTCCTTTTGCTTATTGAATACGTTTGTTTCTTTCATTTTTATTTATTTTTTTTTTCTGTCCCTTATCTTTCTTTCATAAAAAGGAATGAATGGCTCGGCTAGATGGAATAACCGAGCCAGAACAGAAAAAAAGTAGAACAGGTATAAATAAGAAAATCTTAGTTAAGAAGGGTTCATGTAAAGAACAGGTTCCAAATCACGATCGATTCCCTTTTCAAAACCTGCTGCAGCAGCTCGGGCTCTTCCTGCATGCCATAAATGGCCCACAAAAAAGAAGAATCCTAGAACAAAATGAGAAGTTGATAACCAACTTCTAGGAGAGACATAATTAACTGCATTGATCTCGGTAGCTACGCCACCCACGGAATTTAAAGAGCCTAAAGGAGCGTGGGTCATATATTCTGCTGAGCGTCGTTCTTGCCAAGGTTGTATGTCTTTTTTCAACCTACTCAAGTCCAAACCGTTGGGGCCCCTTAGAGGTTCTAACCATGGAGCACGAAGGTCCCAAAAACGCATAGTTTCCCCTCCAAAGATAACCTCCCCAGTTGGGGAACGCATTAGATATTTACCTAAACCTGTGGGTCCTTGAGCGGATCCCACATTAGCTCCAAGACGCTGGTCTCTAACTAGAAAAGTAAATGCTTGAGCTTGAGAAGCTTCTGGCCCGGTGGGTCCATAAAACTCACTCGGATAAGCTGTATTATTGAACCATACAAAACAACAAGCGATAAAACCAAAGACAGATAAAGCAGCTAAACTATAAGACAAGTAAGCTTCTCCAGACCATACAAATGCACGGCGAGCCCATGCGAAGGGTTTGGTTAAAATATGCCAAATTCCGCCAAATACACAAATAAAACCCAACCATACATGCCCACCAATTATATCTTCTAAATCATCTACACTAACAATCCACCCTTCTCCACCAAAAGGAGATTTTAGTAAATAACCAAATATAACACTGGGACTAAGGGTCAAATTGGTAATTTTTCTTACATCTCCCCCCCCAGGGGCCCAGGTATCATATACACCGCCAAAATAAAGAGCCTTGAGTACTAGAAGAAAAGCACCTAGACCTAACAAAATTAAGTGAATACCCAAAATTGTAGTCATTTTATTTCTATCTTTCCAGACATAACCAAAGAATGGAAAAGATTCCTCAAGAGTCTCGGGTCCCAGAAGCGCGTGATAAATGCCACCGAAGCCTAAGACTGCGGAGGAAATTAGGTGAAGTACGCCAGATACAAAGTACGGAAAAGTATCTAGAACTTCCCCCCCTGGCCCTACTCCCCAACCTAGAGTAGCTAAGTGTGGAAGTAAAATCAACCCTTGTTCATACATGGGCTTTTCTGGTACGAAATGGGCCACTTCAAATAGGTTCATTGCTCCGGCCCAGAATACGATTAATCCGGCATGAGCTACATGAGCTCCAAGCAGTTTACCGGACAAATTGATAAGTCTGGCATTCCCAGCCCACCAAGCAAAGCCGGTGGTTTCTTGGTCACGACCAGCTAAAACGAAAGTTCCATTAAAGAGCGTTTCCACGTGGTAGAACCTCCTCAGGGAATATAAGATTTTCATGAGGCTGATCCTGAGCTGCCATCCACGCACGAATACCCTCGTTTAAAAGAATATTTTTGGTGTAGAAAGTCTCAAATTCAGGATCTTCCGCTGCACGGATTTCCTGGGAAACAAAGTCATAGGCACGTAAGTTCAGAGCCAAGCCAACTACGCCAATAGCACTCATCCATAAACCGGTGACGGGTACAAATAGCATAAAGAAATGTAACCAACGTTTATTGGAAAAAGCAACACCAAAGATTTGGGACCAAAAGCGGTTAGCAGTGACCATTGAATAAGTTTCTTCAGCTTGAGTTGGGTTAAAAGCACGGAAGGTATTTGCACCATCACCGTCCTCAAATAGAGTGTTTTCTACGGTCGCTCCATGAATAGCGCATAGCAGAGCCGCACCTAATACTCCGGCAACTCCCATCATATGAAATGGGTTCAACGTCCAATTATGAAATCCTTGGAAGAAAAGGATGAATCGAAATATCGCTGCTACGCCAAAACTCGGCGCAAAGAACCAACCAGATTGCCCCAGTGGATAAATAAGGAATACAGAAACAAAAACAGCAATTGGACCAGAGAATGAGATTGCATTATAAGGCCGCAATTGAACAGACCGAGCAAGTTCAAATTGGCGTAACATGAAACCTATTAGTGCAAAAGCCCCGTGGAGAGCTACAAAAGTCCATAGACCGCCTAATTGACACCAACGAGTAAAACTCCTTGTGCTTCGGGCCCCCATAGTAGCAACAAAGAGTGTGCTAAACTATTGGCAGGGGTAGAAACTGCTGCGGTTAAGAAATTACAACCTTCCAAATAGGAACTAGCCAATCCATGGGTATACCAAGAAGTTACAAAAGTTGTCCCTGTAAACCAACCCCCTAAAGCGAAATAAGCACAAGGAAAGAGCAATAGGCCAGACCATCCTACAAAAACGAAACGGTCCCTTCGTAACCAGTCATCCATAGTATCAAATAGATCATTTTCTTCTTTAGGAATTCTACCAAGGGCTATAGTCATAGTGATCCTCCTATTCAATTACTTCAACCATTTCCGAGCACCTCATATCACTTTCCAAGGCATATGATAGTTTTATTATCTGTGGACGATTTCTTTCTCGTTCAATGCCCTTTTTCAATGGTCTCGAAGAGAGAAATTTCCCATTTTTATCTATGGAGTCACAGTCACAACCGAGGTCGTGGTAAATCCATGAATTTGATTCGATTTGTTTTTCTTATACTATTTATTTGTTTTTCTTATACTATAGAAATAGAAATAAATTGTTTTTCTTATACTATAGAAAGAAATAAACCTTTGAATTCAGCATTATTCCAAGACTCCTATTTCAAAGTCTATCTTTTAAGGGAAAAATGCAAATAAAAGTAACCCTTCTTTTCCCATTCCCTCTCTATTGCATGGGTGGAAGAACTAAAATAATAGAGGATTCTGAAAAAAAAAAATGGACCTTCGAAATCCAATTTTATGTGTAGCGCAAAGGAGTTGCGATTTCTTCTTATTCCTATAGAACATCTAGTAACAAGAATATGAAATCGTAAATAGCGAAAAATTCTTGTCTTGCGCGGTCTAAGTCTAAGGAAATAAAAAAAATTCGCTTATACAATTTCATCTACATCGAATTTATATATCAGAATAGCGGATAGAGGCATCATTAAAGGAGTCAGGTCTACTTACTTTATGCTTCTTTCCAATTTTATGGTGGATTTGATAAGAACCCTTTTTGCTTTCTTGATAAATAATCGACAAAAAAAGCGTTTTTTTTATATAACCTGCTTGTTTTATTATAATTATAACAAGTCCTATATGGAAATGCCCGCTAAAGAGAAAATCTATTTGATTGTCTCTCGGCCAATATCGATTTTTAGAAAGAAAAAACAAGAATTTTCTTCTTTTTTTATTAACATTAAGAAAAAAGAATATAATTAAAATGGAATTGGCAATATAATTTTTATAGACTTTTGAAAGAAAAAAAAGGGGTTTTTTGCAACCGTTATTTCTTATTTCTTGCCTATATCATATCACGGAAACCTTTCGCTTTGGAACGTGGAGAGATGGCTGAGTGGACTAAAGCGGCGGATTGCTAATCCGTTGTACAATTTTTTTGTACCGAGGGTTCGAATCCCTCTCTTTCCGCTCCCTTGGATCATTTGGGACTTTCGAATTGGAAAGAATTCTGACCCCCGGATTTTCTCATAGATAAATGTACGAAACAAATCCAATAAGAAAAAAAAAAACTGAATTTTTACTCCTCGCGTCCAGGATTCCGTCCTGGGTCATTAGATAAGAATCCAAAGATAAAGAGTGAAACAAAGAATATCACTACTGTATAAACAAAAAGTTTGAGAGTAAGCATTACATAATCTCCAAGATTTTTTTTTAAGGAATAGATTACCAGTTTTTCCTTACCACACGGATCCACTAGGATGGTTTTTTTTTATACCTAAAAATGCAAAAAAGAATTCTTGAAAAAAATTGCAAGAATTCTTTTATAATAAGCACTCTTATCAATAGCAAAAATAGGGTTAGGTGGTTAGGTATTGTGTAGGTACCTTTAGGTACCTGCTCAACCTAGGTGCAGGGGAGTAGAAAGGCTGATCCAAATTTATTGCTGTAGCTACCCATTCAATGTAGAAGAATTTAAATTTTAGAATCGAAGGTTCATAATATAAAAATATAAAACTTCTCGGCTTTTACCCATTTTAAAATTTTTTTGGAATGAACACATCATTCAATTTGGCATACAGAGTACTAAAGATTTCATCGAAAACTTACAGCAGCTTGCCAAACAAAGGCTAATAGAAAAAAGAATAGAGGTATAACAGGCATAATATCCACGATTGGATTGAAAATAGCATAAGCTTCGGGTAATTTGGCAAAGAAAAAACTAGTAGGATAAAGAACAGAATTAAAACAGATACAGGTTAAACTAAGTATATTAGGCATAACAAGCATTTCATTCTTGTAGAGTAAATAATTGGATTTTTCTTGAGTTATTTTTTTAAGGGAAAGAAGGAAAAGGCAGATTCAAAATCTTTTTTCTTCGGACTTTCCCAAACACAAAATACCTCCTTGTATTCGCACTCTCAAATGAGAGTGGAATAAATTCGACTTTCATATAATATCTTAATAGAATTCCATGTAATGATCAATGCATTTTTTTGATTCTATATTATCCGCATGTGTAGAATACTAGCAAGAGAATATCCCTCCTTTTTTATGTAATTGAAATGGTAT
Source organism: Triticum urartu (assembly GCF_056163025.1). Taxonomy (NCBI): domain Eukaryota; kingdom Viridiplantae; phylum Streptophyta; class Magnoliopsida; order Poales; family Poaceae; genus Triticum; species Triticum urartu. The sequence goes on along the minus strand of NW_028259461.1, from coordinate 3,549,149 downwards.
TGACGAATAACAAATAAACATACTAGTGTTTATTAGTGTCGCATAAAACCCGAAATGGGGCGTGGCCAAGTGGTAAGGCAGCGGGTTTTGGTCCCGTTACTCGGAGGTTCGAATCCTTCCGTCCCAGATTGTTTCTGATGAAACAAACGGTGAAATCATATAGTATTCCGTACGAGACAAAAGTTTATTAAAGAGAATAATGATATCTTATTCTTTCTCAGAAAACATAATAAAGTCTTAAGTCCAGTCAAATTGACTATCTTTATTTTCATGAAAAAATGGGATCTATCAAGCACATTCAGGATATGCCTCTACTATAAAATCACTTAGTCATATTTTTTTCTTCCTTTTGGTATTCGAGTTGAAGAAGTACGAGAATTCTATAACTACCAAAAACTTTCAATCTTTTCATTGGAATAGTTTATTTAGTTATTATAGTTAATTGTTTTTGGTACTGAAAAAATATATTACTACTAGAATTCTAATTCTAGTAATTAAATTAATTAAACTTTTTTGGAGGTTGATAGTTTATTTATTGAGGAAGAGTCAATCCTTCTTTTCTCACTTCAAGATTGATCATCTCGAGCCATCCGTTGAGGGTGGAAATTTAAGAATAAATAAGTTTTAAGCAAACTTGTTTAGTCGTCTTTTTCAAACTATGTTTCATTCATATGATAGAATTTTAATATGGGTTTAAATAAATTGGATCTTGGCGGAGGCTTCCCGGATAAATACTTACTTTCTTTTATCCATATTGCTCCATAGATAGCAAGTTTTAATTAGTATAAAAAAACTAAACCAATGACTATTCATGATTCCATCCATATTGGATCAATTCTCTATACCACTTTGCAATGAAAAGAGGAATGTTTGTTATGGTAAAACTTCGTTTAAAACGATGTGGTAGAAAGCAACGTGCGACTTGAAGGACATGATCGATTGTGGATTTTGCTATCCATCATTTTCCATAGTAATGAAAATGCTCTTGGCTCGACATAGCCTGTTCTATTCGTTCCGAACCAAATTTGCGCTGGGTTTAAGTAACATAGTACACGATGGAGCTCGAGAGGACAGAATTTTTTTTATCAAGGGAAAGAATCTAGGGTTAGTGAAAACTAATAAATTAGGCCAACTTTGTCAGTCTATCCTTAATATAGAAATAAATCGAAAGGTTAAAATAAGAAGAAAGTCCAATAAAAGTATATCAGAATCAATCCCTCTTATTAGATTTCTATAGAAGAGATAAATGCTTTATCGAAGGAAATAAGAAAAAAGGGTATGTTGCTACTCTTTTGAAAGAAAAAAATAGGAATTCCCGAAGTAATGTCTAAACCCAAGGATTTCACAAATCAAAGATAAAGGATTCCAGAACAAGTAAACACAATTTTCAATTGTCTCAACAACAGAGTTGGATTAGAATAAGGAATAAAAGTCAATTCGTTCGAAATGAGACAAAGAAAAGAGTTTAAAGACGACTCAAAAATTTTGGAAGGATTTTGCCTTCGAAGTTTGTCAGGCAAAATTAGCCCACTTGAGTCATGAGTATAAATGAAATTTGTTTTTTCTGTAAGGAAATTAATGCACGTCATAGTCTAATTTCTATTATTATCGACAGAAATTCGAATCATTTTCTCGAGCCGTATGAGGAGAAAACCTCATATACGTTTCTAGGGGGGGGCGTTGTTTATCTACATCTATCCCAATAAGCTGTCTATCGAATCGTTGCAATTGATGTTCGATCTCGAAGAGAAGGAAGAGATCTTCAAAAAGTAGGTTTTTATGATCCGATAAAGAATCAAACTTGTTTAAATGTTCCAGCTATTCTCTATTTCCTTGAAAAGGGTGCTCAACCAACAAGAACTGTTTATGATATTTTAAGGAAGGCAGAATTCTTTAAAGAAAAAGAAAGAACTTTGAGTTAATTGAAGAACTAAATGAATCAAAAAATAGGATAGGAGAAGATTATTAGTATTCCTAGTTGTCTAATTATTTAGACACAATTTACCTCTTTTTTAATCCTATTTGGATTTATATTATATCGTGCCAATCCAACATAAGCCCCTATTTTATTTACTTTTTCTATCTAATTTGTTTTCTTACCATTGTATTTCCATTGACAAAGGTCTATTGAACAAATAGAATTTGTAGATAGATGGGTCTCTTTATCCTCACTCCATATTCAATTTTTCCGCCTACACTTCGCTCAAATGATAAGGGTGTTCCTCTTGCATGTATTCTCATACAATATAATATATATTTTTTATAATATATATTTTTTGTTAATAAAAATCGCTAAAAATAAGGAGAATTTGGCCATCGTGATTAGGGTCGCTCTTTTTTTAACTTTACTTTAGTGGAATTTCACCGGACCTGTTCGTTTTGGCATTTGAGTGTTTTTCATGGTCGATAAAAAAAATCTTTTGATGTCTTGCTAGTTCAATGTTTTGACAGAAGCGCGCGGTGTAATTCCATTGATTTTTGGATTTCGATCGTATCTAAGATCCTTTTTTTATCTGGGTTGCTAACTCAATGGTAGAGTACTCGGCTTTTAAGTGCGACTATGATCTTTTACACATTTGGATGAAACAACAAATTCGTCCAGACTCTTGGTAGAGTCTAGAAGACCACGACTGATCCTCAAAGGTAATGAATGGAAAAAATAGCATGTCGTAATAAAATCAATCTTTTTTGAATGGAATCCAAAATTACGATTTTCTGGGTCTAATGAATAAATGGATAGAGCCTGGCTCCAATTCTGGTAAAATAAAAAGCAACGAGCTGAACTTCCTAATTGGAATGATTCCCCGCTCTAATTAGACGTTAAAAATAGATTAGTGCCGGATGCGGGGAAAGGTTGGGTTTTCCTATGAGTGGACCCTTTATTTTTTCTTTTTTTTTTTAGAAATCCTAATTATTCTTGATTATGGATTGAATAAGGGATGTTATGGATTGAATGTGTAAAAGAAGCAGTATATTGATAAAGAGGCTGTATTCCAAAGTCAAAAGAGCGATTGGCCTGCAAAAATAAAAAACTTGTTCTGTTCTTTTTTTTTAATTAGAACAAACATAAACTAATTGGGTAGAAAAGGAGCAGAAAAAGATCTGTGGATTAGACTCCCTTTCTTTCCAGGGTTTGTATTAAAAATGCAACACCCTGTTCTGACCATATTGCACTATGTATCATCATTCGATAAACCGAGAAATGCTTCTTCTCTCTGATTCAAGTAGAAATACAAATGGAAAAATTCGAAGGGTATTCAGAAAAACATAAATCTCGTCAACAATACTTTGTCTACCCACTTCTCTTTCAGGAATATATTTATGCATTTGCCCACCATTATGGATTAAATGGTTCTGAACCTGTGGAAATAGTTGTTAGTTGTAATAACAAGAAATTTAGTTCACTACTTGTGAAACGTTTAATTATTCGAATGTATCAGCAGAATTTTTTGGATAACTCGGTTAATCATCCTAACCAAGATCGATTATTGGATTACAAAAATTATTTTTATTCTGAGTTTTATTCTCAGATTCTATCTGAAGGGTTTGCGATCGTTGTGGAAATCCCATTCTCGCTACGGGAATTTTTTTGTCTGAAAGAAAAAGAAATACCAAAGTTTCAGAATTTACGCTCTATTCATTCAATATTTCCCTTTTTAGAAGACAAATTTTTGCATTTGGATTATCTATCACATATAGAAATACCCTATCCTATCCATTTGGAAATCCTGGTTCAACTCCTTCAATACCGTATCCAAGATGTTCCATCTTTGCATTTATTGCGATTCTTTCTCAACTATTATTCGAATTGGAATAGTTTTATTACTTCAATGAAATCCATTTTTTTTTTTCAAAAAGAAAATAAAAGACTATTTCAATTCCTATATAACTCTTATGTATCAGAATATGAATTTTTTTTGTTGTTTCTTCGTAAACAATCTTCTTGCTTACCATTAGCATCTTCTGGAACTTTTCTGGAACGAATCCACTTTTCTAGGAAGATGGAACATTTTGGGATAATGTACCCTGGTTTTTCTCGGAAAACCCTATGGTTCTTTATGGATCCTCTTATGCATTATGTTCGATATCAAGGAAAGGCAATTCTTGCATCAAAAGGCACTTTTTTTTTGAAGAAGAAATGGAAATGCTACCTTATCAATTTCTGGCAATATTATTTCTGTTTTTGGACTCAGCCGCGAAGAATCCATATAAACCAATTAGCAAACTCTTGCTTCGATTTTATGGGGTACCTTTCAAGTGTACAAAAAAGTTCTTTGTTAGTAAGGAATCAAATGCTGGAGAATTCATTTCTAATAGATACTCGAATGAAAAAATTCGATACCATAGTCCCCGCTACTCTCCTCATAGGATACTTATCAAAAGCTCAATTTTGTACTGGATCGGGGCATCCTATTAGTAAACCCATTTGGACAGATTTATCAGATTGGGATATTCTTGATCGATTTGGTCGGATATGTAGAAATCTTTTTCATTATCATAGTGGATCTTCGAAAAAACGGACTTTGTATCGACTAAAGTATATACTTCGACTTTCATGTGCTAGAACTTTAGCTCGTAAACATAAAAGCACGGTACGAACTTTTATGCAACGATTGGGTTCGGCATTTTTAGAAGAATTTTTTATGGAAGAAGAGCAAGTTTTTTCTTTGATGTTCACCAAAACAACTCTTTTTTCTTTCTGTGGATCACACACTGAGCGTATTTGGTATTTGGATATTATACGTATCAATGACCTGGTCAACCCTCTTAATTAATCATTAGACGAAATTAAGAAACAGGAAAGGGTTGATAAATGATCAAGAAAAAACTTTTCTATTTTTCATTCTGAAATGTTCTTTTTATTATAATAAAGAGTAGGTGAATCAACTTACTAATTAAAAAAATTAGTAGAACTTCCTCTTTGGAATAGAAATTGGCTATTTCTACATAGGGAAAGTCGTGTGCAATGAAAAATGCAAGCACGATTTGGGGAGGGATTTTTCTCTATTGTAACAAGGAAGAATTATCTACTCCATCCGACTAGTTCCGGGTTCGAGTCCCGGGCAACCCATATAGAAAAGACCCATCAAAGTTTTTCACTTTGACTCACTTCATTTACAAATACAAAATTATTGGTTTGGTTAATTTAGTTATATGGATAGCTAATCTTTGGGCTGACTTGGTTGACATTGGTATATAGTCTATGTTATACTGTTAAATAACAAGCCTTCTATTATCTATATTCTAGTTAATACGTGTGCTTGGGAGTCCTTGCAATTTGAATAAACCAAGATCTTACCATGACTGCAATTTTAGAGAGACGCGAAAGTACAAGCCTGTGGGGTCGCTTCTGCAACTGGATAACTAGCACTGAAAATCGTCTTTACATCGGATGGTTCGGTGTTTTGATGATCCCTACCTTATTGACCGCAACTTCTGTATTTATTATCGCCTTCATCGCTGCCCCTCCAGTAGATATTGATGGTATTCGTGAGCCTGTTTCTGGTTCTTTACTTTATGGAAACAATATTATCTCTGGTGCTATTATCCCTACTTCTGCGGCGATCGGATTGCACTTTTACCCAATTTGGGAAGCTGCATCTGTTGATGAGTGGTTATACAATGGTGGTCCTTATGAGCTAATTGTTCTACACTTCTTACTTGGTGTAGCTTGTTATATGGGTCGTGAGTGGGAACTTAGTTTCCGTCTGGGTATGCGTCCTTGGATTGCTGTTGCATATTCAGCTCCTGTTGCAGCTGCTACTGCTGTTTTCTTGATTTACCCTATTGGTCAAGGAAGCTTTTCTGATGGTATGCCTTTAGGAATCTCTGGTACTTTCAACTTTATGATTGTATTCCAGGCAGAGCACAACATCCTTATGCATCCATTCCACATGTTAGGTGTAGCTGGTGTATTCGGCGGTTCCCTATTCAGTGCTATGCATGGTTCCTTGGTAACCTCTAGTTTGATCAGGGAAACTACTGAAAATGAATCCGCTAATGAGGGTTACAAATTTGGTCAAGAGGAAGAAACTTATAATATTGTGGCTGCTCATGGTTATTTTGGCCGATTAATCTTCCAATATGCTAGTTTCAACAACTCTCGTTCTTTACACTTCTTCTTGGCTGCTTGGCCTGTAGTAGGAATCTGGTTCACTGCTTTAGGTATTAGTACTATGGCTTTCAACCTAAATGGTTTCAATTTCAACCAATCTGTAGTTGATAGTCAAGGTCGCGTTATTAATACTTGGGCTGATATCATCAACCGTGCTAACCTTGGTATGGAAGTAATGCACGAACGTAATGCTCACAACTTCCCTCTAGACTTAGCTGCTGTTGAAGTTCCATCTATTAATGGATAAGGTTTTTCTGCTAACATATAAGAATTTTTGAAGACAGAAATACCCAATATCTTGTTCTAGCAAGATATTGGGTATTTCTGTCTTTATTTTGAATCTTTTTTTCTTCTTAATCTTTCTATTCAGAATTCAGTTAACGACGAGATTTAGTATCCTTTCTTGCATTTTCATAACTCGTGAAATGCCGAGTAGGCACGAATTCCCCCAATTTGCGACCTACCATAGGATTTGTTATGTAAATAGGTATATGTTCCTTTCCATTATGAATCGCGATTGTATGGCCAACCATTGTGGGTAGAATGCTAGATGCCCGGGACCACGTTACTATTGTTTCTTTCTCCTCCTTCATATTGACCTTTTCTATCTTTGCCAATAAATGATGAGCTACAAAAGGATTCGTTTTTTTTCGTGTCACAGCTGATTACTCCTTTTTTCCTTTTTAAAGAGTGGCATTCTATGTCCAATATCTCGATCGAAGTACGGAGGTCAGAATAAATAGAATAATGATCAATGGAAAAAAGAAAAAAATCCTTTAGCTGGATAAGGGGCGGATGTAGCCAAGTGGATCAAGGCAGTGGATTGTGAATCCACCATGCGCGGGTTCAATTCCCGTCGTTCGCCCATCGCATTATTGCAAATTCCAAAAATGCAATTTTCCATATTCCTAGTTACGTATTTACTTACGGCGACGAAGAATAAAACTATCGCTATATTTTTTCCTTTTCCTAGTTCTTCTTCCAAGCGCAGGATAACCCCAAGGGGTTGTGGGTTTTTTTCTACCAATGGGAGCTTTCCCTTCACCGCCCCCATGGGGGTGGTCCACAGGGTTCATAACTACCCCTCTTACTACGGGGCGTTTACCTAGCCAACACTTAGATCCGGCTCTACCCAAACTTTTTTGGTTCACCCCAACATTACCCACTTGTCCGACTGTTGCTAAGCAGTTTTGGGATACTAAACGGACCTCCCCAGATGGTAATCTTAAAGTGGCCGATTTACCCTCTTTTGCAATGAGTTTCGCTACAGCACCTGCTGCTCTAGCTAATTGCCCACCCCTTCCACGTGTGATTTCTATGTTATGCATGGCCGTGCCTAAGGGCATATCGGTTGAAGTAGATTCTTCTTTTCTCTCAAAAAACCCCTTCCCAAACTGTACAAGCTTCTTCCAAAGCATACGGCTTTCTAGATGTATATGACGATCTCTAGACAGATGGATCTTATATGAATCATATGATGAAGTACCACATGAGTGGATATATAGGAAAGGAATCCAAATCTGCCGAATCGCTCATGTTATGATCTTCTACATCCTAGGTCTCTGCGTTCCGTCATCTGGCTTATGTTCTTCATGTAGCATTCAGATCGAATGACTCTATGAAATTACGTCGATACTTCCACATATTATGGGTAACGTAGGAGACATCCCTATTTTCCCCCGGGGGTCTTAATTACCACTGCTTAGCTTTCAATTTGCCTCTGACCATCAAATTAAATGTGAATAACCCGTCCTCCTCTCTTTGAAACAAGGGGCGCTTCCGGTTCTGTGCGTGCTTCAAACAATTTTGTCTTCTCCATATTACCATATCTCTAGAGCCAATAATTTTCTATGAGGAACTACTGAACTCAATCACTTGCTGCCGTTACTCAACAGTTTTCTGTTGAGGTCTATCCCGTAGAGGTAGTCAAATTGGATCAGTGATCGATTTCTAGGTTTCGTCGTAAACCTAATTGGTTACTTCCAATTACGTAAATCAATAGTTCAAACCGCACTCAAAGGTAGGGCATTTCCCATTGATATAGGAACTTTTGTACCAGAAACAATAGTATCTCCAATTATAGCCCCTCTGGGATGTAAAAATATCTCTTCTCACCATCCCCATAGTGTATGAGACAAATGTATGCATTTCGATTAGGGTCGTATTCTATGGTTACGATTCTACCAGATATGTCTTTTTGATTCCGTCGAAAATCTATTTTACGGTATAGGCGCTTATGACCTCCCCCTCTATGCCTTGCGGTAATGATTCCTCTGGAATTACGACCTTTACCACAACGGTGCCGTCCATGGATCAAATTATTTCGTGGATTGGATTTCACTTGCCTGTCTACGGTTCCCTTGCGTGTGCTCGGGATAGGTGTTTTGTATAAATGTTTCGCCGTATTATTAAGTATTCTCCTTTAGTTTTTTTCTCTATCTAGAAGTGGAATAGAATAACCCGGTTGAAGGGTAATGATCATACGTCTGTAATGCATTGTATGGCCCAGAATAGGTCCTATTCTTCTACCTTTTCCAGGTAGTCGATGGCTATTCACAGCTACCACCTTAACACCAAAGAAGAGTTCGACCCAATGCTTTATTTCTGTCTTAGTGAATCCCGATTCGACATTAAAAGTATATTGATTCTTTCCCAATAAACGAAGACTTTTTTCTGTAAATACTGCGTATTTGATTCCATCCATAAATCGACTTTCCCTCCTATGCTCTGAGTTCCAGTATCGATAAGAATTCGAGTTCTTATTGTTCTTATGTTATGGTATGAATATACCATACCAATTCGTTATGTATGGATGATGGATGAGATTCCATGGATAGAGAGCCAGTTCCAATAGACTTATGGAATGTTCCCGTTCGTGTGCATCCAGCAGGAATTGAACCCGCAAATTTACCAATTATGAGTTGGGCGCTTTAACCATTCAGCCATGGATGCTTAACAGGGATCATCGTACATCGTAAATAACCAATTTTCATATAGAAAGACATATCATAGAAAAATGAAATCGAAAATATTCCGAGATGGCAAATATTCGGAGATGACTATGAAAACACCTCTCTGGATCCTCGAATTGAAAGAGAGATTGAGAGGGATCAAGAATCCTAATTCTCGCTATTTGGAATGGATCCAATTCTATTGAGTCTGACTCATAGTGATCATTTCTCTTTAGCAAAGAATGACCTTGGTTATCAAAGGATTGAACAACCGGGATCCATTTACTTATGATACCTAGTTGGCATTGATAACAAGGATCTAATGAATTATGAGTTTAATAGATCCTCTTTAGCAGAAAGACGTATATTCCTTG
>NW_028259461.1:3507209-3522209 GCF_056163025.1 Triticum urartu | reverse complement strand
GTATGTTAAGGATACAGATGTATCCACAATTCATTTAGAGTTACTTAATAGTCTATTTCTTATACCATATCTCTATCCCGTGAAATTCTCGAGCCAAAAGATGGATGCATATGCTGTGTTTCATTTTGCTAAATGATATCAATTAAATGGTGTATCAATTCCATAAATTGCATATAGCAATAAATAAATCAGCAAAATTCTTTCTAATATTTTAGATAGAAGAAACATTTCTTCTATCTAAAATATTAGAAAGAATGTACCCTTCTATCCAAATCCAATTTGCATCGATAAAATAAATCCAAATTCCAGTAGTAGATGAATAATTGCAAATTTGTGTGTGTACGAGATTAGAATAACTTCAAAATAACTGACATAATTTTGTATTTTTCCTGATCAGAAAAATACATGAAAAAGAAAGGAGGTAGAAAAATTTTTGGATTTATGGTTAAAGAAGAAAAAGAAGAAAACAGGGGTTCTGTTGAATTTCAAGTATTCAGTTTCACCAATAAGATACGGAGACTTGCTTCACATTTGGAATTACACAAAAAAGATTTTTCATCGGAAAGAGGTCTACGAAGACTTTTGGGAAAACGTCGACGTTTGCTGGCTTATTTGGCAAAGAAAAATAGAGTACGTTATAAGAAATTAATCGGTCAGTTGAATATTCGGGAGCAGTAATTTAATCGTTCAAATTTTTTTCTTGTTTTATTATTTTTTTAGTAGTCTTATAGTAGTCTTAGATTTTTCATTTTGATGAGCCTCGCTTTGAGGAATTCATGGAATAATCCATTTTCATGGAATAATGAATTAAGGAAGAAAGGATATGAGTCTACCGCTTACAAGAAAAGATCTCATGATAGTCAATATGGGCCCTCAACACCCATCAATGCATGGTGTTCTTCGACTGATCGTTACTCTCGATGGTGAGGATGTTATTGATTGTGAACCCATATTAGGGTATTTACACAGAGGAATGGAAAAAATCGCGGAAAACCGAACTATTATACAATACTTACCTTATGTAACAAGGTGGGATTATTTAGCTACTATGTTTACAGAAGCAATAACAGTAAATGCACCAGAATTCTTGGAGAATATTCAAATACCACAAAGAGCCAGCTATATTAGGGTAATTATGTTAGAATTAAGCCGGATAGCTTCTCACTTGCTATGGCTTGGACCTTTTATGGCGGATCTCGGCGCACAGACTCCTTTTTTCTATATTTTTAGAGAGAGAGAATTAATATATGATCTATTTGAAGCTGCTACAGGTATGCGAATGATGCACAATTACTTTCGCATCGGAGGAGTAGCCGCCGATCTACCTTATGGATGGATCGATAAATGTTTAGATTTCTGTGATTATTTTTTACGCGGAGTTGTTGAATATCAACAACTTATTACACAGAATCCAATTTTTTTAGAGCGAGTTGAAGGAGTAGGTTTTATTAGCGGAGAAGAAGCAGTAAATTGGGGCTTATCGGGACCGATGTTACGAGCTTCTGGAATACAATGGGATCTTCGTAAAGTAGATCCTTATGAGTCTTACAACCAATTTGATTGGAAAGTCCAATGGCAAAAAGAAGGGGATTCGTTAGCTCGCTATTTAGTACGAATTGGTGAAATGAGGGAATCCATCAAAATAATTCAACAAGCTGTAGAAAAAATTCCTGGAGGACCTTATGAAAATTTAGAAGTCCGACGCTTTAAGAAAGAAAATAATTCTGAATGGAATGATTTTGAGTATAAATTTCTTGGTAAAAAACCTTCGCCCAATTTTGAATTGTCAAGACAAGAGCTTTATGTAAGAGTAGAAGCCCCAAAAGGTGAATTAGGGATTTATCTAGTAGGAGATGATAGCCTTTTCCCCTGGAGATGGAAAATCCGTCCACCCGGGTTTATTAATTTGCAAATTCTTCCTCAGCTAGTTAAAAAAATGAAATTGGCTGATATCATGACGATATTAGGTAGTATAGATATCATTATGGGGGAAGTTGATCGTTGAAATGATAATAGATAGGGTAGAGGTAGAAACTATCAATTCTTTTTCGAAATTGGAATTATTAAAAGAAGTCTATGGACTGATATCGATTCTACCCATTTTGACCCTCCTTTTGGGAATAACAATAGAGGTACTCGTAATTGTGTGGTTAGAAAGAGAAATATCTGCGTCGATACAACAACGTATTGGTCCTGAATATGCTGGCCCCCTGGGCCTGCTTCAAGCTATAGCAGATGGGACTAAGCTACTTTTTAAAGAAGATATTCTGCCATCCCGAGGAGATATTTCTTTATTTAGCATTGGACCCTCTATAGCAGTCATATCAGTTTTATTAAGTTTTTTAGTTATCCCTTTGGGATATCATTTTGTTTTAGCCGATCTTAGTATTGGTGTTTTTTTATGGATTGCCATTTCAAGTATAGCTCCTATTGGTCTTCTTATGGCAGGATATAGCTCAAATAATAAATATTCTTTTTCAGGCGGTCTACGAGCTGCTGCTCAATCCATTAGTTATGAAATACCATTAACTTTTTGTGTGCTAGCAATATCTCTACGTGTGATTCGTTAAAATAGATCTTTTTCCTATAAAATCCATTAACTATTTATATTCCTTTTCTTATTTAGTATTTGGGTTGGTAAGTTAAACTAGATAGCTATATGAGTGAAACAAAACAGCTTATAAATTTGTAGTAAAAAGAAAAAATCTCATTTCCTACGTACAAGAAAAAAGTGGAAGTAAACATAAGCAGTGTAAACTCTTTATCCCAAGGTTGATATTTTTTAATTAGTCATCATATCTTGAAGCGGCCAAGAATAAAGGATTCACGATATGGAATTCCATTACTAGAATACTCCTAGTTATTACTATAACTTAATAATCCATAAGAAGAATCCACCAAAAGTTAGTGAAGGGTTAGGAACACTAAAGTACATAAAGGATTAGTAATGGAAAATCTAAAACATTAGAGATTTTTGCCCATAAAAGGAATCATAATAAGGACTTGCAATTTGTAGAAATTATCAAGTAGTACTTTCTTCGGATTCCGATCCAGAGTATGTTCCCATTCACTTGTTAAGGAAATGGCTATCAAGAACGAATTAACCCTTTATCCATTTTTTCTTTTTAAATACCCCCTCCCTGGGGAAAGAAGAATAGTAAAAAAGATATGGAGTGCACTAGAAAAAATTTTCATTATTTCCTTCCTCTATCCATATTCATGCAGAATTGCTCATGAACTAATACCCAACTCTTTCCATTTATTAATTGAATTCCTATAACAAGTAACAAGTGTTTTATTCCAAGATTAAGTTATTACTGAACAAAGAAAAATTTTCATTATATTATAAAGGATGAGATCAATTCGGAAGCGCTTTTTCTTATTCTAGCAGACGGAATTCCTTTGGTCTAATTTAGGACTTTCAAATCTATTTTATTTTATCTAATTCTATCTACGCCCCCGGGGCTAGGAACAAAACAGTCCTTTCCTTTTTCTGATCATAGAGAAGCCGTATGAAGCTAAGGTTTCATGTACGGTTTTGAAATAGCGGTGGGAACTGTGATGTTATCACCGACTATGATTATCTAACAGTTCAAGTACAGTTGATATAGTTGAAGCACAGTCAAAATACGGTTTTTTTGGATGGAATATTTGGCGTCAGCCTATAGGTTTTCTGGTTTTTTTAATTTCTTCTTTGGCAGAATGTGAAAGATTACCCTTTGATTTACCAGAAGCGGAGGAAGAATTAGTAGCAGGTTACCAAACTGAATATTCCGGTATCAAATATGGTTTATTTTATCTTGTTTCTTACCTAAATTTATTAGTTTCTTCTTTATTTGTAACAGTTCTCTACTTGGGCGGGTGGAATTTATCTATTCCCTATATATCCTTTTTTGATTTTTTCCAAATGAATAAAGCAGTTGGAATTTTGGAAATGACAATGGGTATATTTATTACATTAACTAAAGCTTATTTATTTCTCTTCATTTCTATCACAATAAGATGGACTTTACCGAGGATGAGAATGGATCAGTTATTAAATCTTGGATGGAAATTTCTTTTACCTATTTCCCTGGGCAATCTCTTATTAACAACCTCTTCTCAACTTGTTTCACTATAAATAAGATAATACAATAATAGTAAGAATATTTTCAACACAAAAGCTCTCTCAAACAAGAGAAAGAAACATATCTTTTTCATAGATATTTAGAATGAATATGTTCCCTATGGTAACTGGGTTCATGAGTTATGGTCAACAAACAATACGTGCTACAAGGTACATAGGTCAAAGTTTCATAACTACCTTATCCCACACAAATCGTTTACCTATAACGATTCACTACCCTTATGAAAAATCAATTACACCAGAGCGTTTCCGAGGGCGAATCCACTTTGAATTTGATAAATGTATTGCTTGTGAAGTATGTGTTCGCGTATGTCCGATAGATTTACCCGTTGTGGATTGGAGATTTGAAAAGGATATTAAAAGAAAACAATTGCTTAATTATAGTATTGATTTCGGAGTTTGTATATTTTGTGGCAATTGTGTTGAGTACTGTCCAACAAGCTGTTTATCAATGACTGAAGAATATGAACTTTCTACCTATGATCGTCATGAATTGAATTACAATCAAATTGCTTTAAGTCGGTTACCAATCTCCATAATGGGAGATTACACAATTCAAACAATTAGGAATTCGTCTGAAAGTAAAATAAACAAAGAAAAATCTTCGAATTCAAGAACGATTACTGATTACTAAACTTTGATTTTGTCTTTCTGTTATAAAAATCTAATAATTCTTTATTAAACTTTAAAATTAAACTATAAAGAAAAACGAAAAACTACTGCTTATTGGAAATTATTTCTTATTTTAAATCAGACTAGATTTTCGTGATATAATATAATTTATAACTATAAGTTTATACACAAAAAAATACCCTAATCCTTTTTTCCTTCCTTGAATCCTTTAGTTTTAGTCAGTTCATGAAAAATTTTATACTATTAATTTCTTTTTATCCATAATGGATTTACCTGGACCAATACATGAGATTCTTATGCTATTTGGGGGATTTGTTCTTCTACTAGGGGGTCTAGGAGTAGTATTACTTACCAACCCCATTTATTCTGCCTTTTCGCTGGGATTAGTTCTTGTTTGTATATCCTTATTCTATTTTTTATTAAATTCCTACTTTGTAGCTGTCGCACAACTTCTTATTTATGTGGGAGCCATAAATGTCTTGATCATATTCGCTGTAATGTTCGTAAATGGCTCAGAATGGTCTAAAGATAAGAATTATTGGACTATTGGAGATGGGTTCACTTCACTCGTTTGTATAACTATTGTTTTTTCACTAATGACTACTATCCCAGATACGTCGTGGTATGGAATTCTTTGGACTACAAGATCAAACCAAATAGTAGAACAGGGTCTCATAAATAATGTTCAACAAATTGGAATTCATTTAGCAACCGATTTTTATCTTCCGTTTGAACTCATTTCCATAATTCTTCTAGTTTCTTTAATAGGTGCAATTACTATGGCTCGGCAATAAGAAAACTTAGAAAAAGTACAAATTATAAGAATTGCAAATCTAAAATAAATAACTAAAGAATCACAATTTTGATTTAGTAAAATCCATCTACTGCCAACAAATACCTCCTTTTTTTTTTTTTTTTTTTTCTTTTGTTGTGTAATTGTTCTATTGTAATTAATTGAATCGGTTCAATTCTTGCCCTCATATTGAAATGAATCGAGATTGATAAGGAGTTAGTTAATGATGTTTGAGCATGTACTTTTTTTGAGTGTCTATTTATTTTCGATTGGTATCTATGGATTGATCACAAGCCGAAACATGGTTAGAGCTCTAATATGTCTTGAACTTATACTGAATTCAATTAATCTAAATCTCGTAACATTTTCTGATCTATTTGATAGTCGCCAATTAAAAGGAGATATTTTCGCAATTTTTGTTATAGCCCTTGCAGCTGCTGAAGCCGCTATTGGACTATCCATTCTTTCTTCCATCCATCGTAATAGGAAATCCACTCGTATCAATCAATCTAATTTATTGAATAATTAGACTTTTGAATAATTAGACATAGAATCCTCTAAACAAAGGCGCACATATTAAAATAAATAGAAATCAATACTATTTTCTTAGTATTATTTGAGAATATCCATTTTTTTTAGTAGATTATTGCATAGTATTCTTTTTCACTTAAATGAATTTTTGTATTTGTAATTCATTGATATTGCAATTTGAATATTGCAATAATTTATATTGAAAAGACGATAGCCAATTTATTGGCTAATTCGAATTCGTCTGTACAATTCGTAAAATTCTTTCTTATTTCTTATTTATTGTTGAAATCCAAAATTAAAGTCTCTTGGCTCTCTTCACGCTTTCTCACAAACAGATTAAAAAATAGATTTTTTTTTTTGAAGTTTGGATAAAAAACCATTGCTTCGTCTGGTGTCTACAATACATATGACTCATTATAGTACTAATTTCATTTTTACCAGATCGAAAAATTTTATGTTGAAAAGAAAATTTATAGATCCAATGTCACATTCCGTAAAATTTACGATACATGTATAGGATGCACTCAATGTGTACGAGCTTGTCCAACAGATGTATTAGAAATGATACCCTGGGATGGATGTAAAGCCAAGCAAATTGCTTCCGCGCCGAGAACCGAAGATTGTGTGGGTTGTAAGAGATGTGAATCTGCCTGCCCGACAGATTTTTTAAGTGTCCGCGTTTATTTAGGCCTGAAACAACACGTAGCATGGCTCTATCTTATTGATACGTTACAAAAAACTTCACTCGAATCGTCTGATTCCTCTTTACCGAAGAAGCCTGTGCTCGAAATAATCGAGCACGGGCTTTTCTGGTCAAAACGTATCTTGTCTTTATCACTTTATCATGAGTTATTTTCCTTGGTTAACAATACTTGTTGTTTTGCCGATATTTGCAGGTTCATTAATTTTCTTTTTACCTCATAAGGGAAACAAAGTCGTTAGGTGGTATACTATATCTATTTGTTTATTAGAATTCCTTCTAATGACTTATGCGTTCTGTTATCATTTCCAACTGGAGGATCCCTTAATCCAATTAAAGGAGGATTATAAATGGATAGATGTCTTCGATTTCCACTGGAGATTGGGAATCGATGGACTTTCATTAGGATCTATTTTATTGACAGGATTTATCACTACTTTAGCTACTTTAGCAGCTTGGCCAATTACACGGAATTCGCGATTATTCTATTTCCTGATGCTCGCAATGTATAGTGGTCAAATAGGATTATTTTCTTCGCGAGACCTTTTACTTTTTTTTATCATGTGGGAGTTAGAATTAATTCCTGTTTACTTACTTTTATCCATGTGGGGGGGAAGAGGCGTCTATATTCAGCTACAAAGTTTATTTTGTATACTGCAGGCGGTTCCATTTTTTTCTTAATCGGAGTTCTGGGTATGGGCTTATATGGTTCCAACGAACCAGGATTAGATTTGGAAAGATTAATTAATCAATCATACCCTGCAACCTTGGAAATACTTTTATATTTTGGCTTCCTTATTGCTTATGCTGTCAAATTGCCGATTATACCCCTACATACGTGGTTACCAGATACCCATGGGGAAGCACATTATAGTACATGTATGCTTTTAGCGGGAATATTATTAAAGATGGGAGCATATGGATTGATTCGGATCAACATGGAATTGTTACCTCATGCTCATTATCTATTTTCGCCCTGGTTAGTAATAATAGGAGCGATCCAAATAATCTATGCAGCTTCAACTTCTCTTGGTCAACGAAATTTCAAAAAAAGAATAGCTTATTCCTCTGTATCTCACATGGGTTTCATAATTATAGGAATTGGTTCCATAACCAACATTGGACTCAATGGAGCTATTTTACAAATATTATCCCATGGATTTATTGGTGCTACACTTTTTTTCTTGGCAGGAACCGCTTCTGATAGAATGCGTCTTGTTTATCTCGAAGAACTGGGGGGAATATCTATCCCAATGCCTAAAATTTTTACCATGTTTAGTAGCTTTTCAATGGCTTCTCTTGCCTTAACCAGGAATGAGTGGTTTTGTCGCAGAATTAGTAGTATTTTTTGGACTAATTACTAGTCCAAAATTTCTGTTAATGCCAAAAACACTAATTACTTTTGTAATGGCAATTGGAATGATATTAACTCCTATTTATTTATTATCTATGTTACGCCAGATGTTCTATGGATACAAGCTATTTAATGTTCCAAACGCAAATTTTGTGGATTCTGGACCACGAGAACTCTTTATTTTAATCTGTATCTTTTTACCAGTAATAGGAATTGGTATTTATCCAGATTTTGTTCTCTCCCTATCCGTTGACAGGGTAGAGGCTCTCTTATCCAATTATTATCCTAAATAGGTTTGCTTTTTTTTACTCGTCTGCTCTATTAATGCAGAAATAAGTAAAAAAGTATATAATGCAGAAATAAGTAAAAAAGTATAATTAGATCTATCTCGAATTTTTGAGAACCCTTTGATAAGGCGTTCAAGGGGTTCTCAAATAAAACATAAAAGTAAAAACCTTCATTTCATGAAGGTTTTATTTTATGTAATCATTTAGGTGTTAATGTAAACGAACCATAACTATGTAAGCCTATTCCTAATAGATTTATACCAAAATAACAAATCCAAATTATAAGAAATCCTATCAAAGCTATAAGTGCAGAATTCGTACCCTTCCAATTTGGATTTGTTCTACTATGTAAATAAATTGCGAATATGGTCCAAGTAATAAATGCCCAAGTTTCCTTAGGATCCCAATTCCAATAGGATCCCCAGGCCTCATTAGCCCATACTGCTCCACAAAGAATACCTACGGTTAAAAGGGTAAATCCTAGGCTAATGACACGATAACTCCAAGAATCCAAACGCTCCGTTAATTGATATTTGTAATAATTTGGAAATGAAGGGACAGAGGTTCTTTTTAAAGCACTTCTTTTTGCATAAAAATATTTAATATCACTAAAGAAAAATGTTTTATTTAAAACATTTTTTTTCTTTTTAGAAAAGAAATGGAAATTATTTCGAAATCTAATGATTAGAATAGCGGCAGATAATAAGGATCCGCACAAAAGAGTTGCATAGCTTAATAACATCATACTGACATGCATCATTAACCACTGAGATTGTAGAGCAGGTACTAGTATCGTGGATTGATGCATTTCAGTTAAAAGACCCGATGTGGCAAAGCCTTGCGTTAAAATAGTACTTGGCGTAGTTATTGTGCTTAAATCATTTTTAGAGTTCTGTATTTTAGGAATGGTATGAAGAATATACAGGGCCCATGAAAGGAAGATCAATGACTCATATAAATTACTTAATGGAAAATGTCCCGAGGAAGCCCAACGAGAAACTAAGAATCCTGTTATAGAGAAAAAAGTAACTATCATTCCTTTTTCTGACGAATCGCGTAATCCTCCAAGTTCACGAACTAATAAGGTTATAAAATGAATCGTAATCACAATTGAAATCGTTGAGAAAGAGATATGAGTTAGTATATGTTCTAAAGTTGCAAATAGCATAAGGGGAAGGTCCCATTACAAAATTGTAAATTTCGAATTGATTTCTAATCTATTGTATTCTTTTTCAAGAATGCCGCCACTCGGATTCGAACCGAGATGCTTGAGCACTGCTTCCTAAGAGCAGCGTGTCTACCAATTTCACCATGGCGGCTAACTTCAAATAATAGGTAACTTAAAAGAATAATAGCTATTATCTTGGGAATCGTCGATATTGGGAAAGTCCATAAAATTTAGGAACATTAGAGTTTTCATTAAAATAGACTTCGTTTGGTAGTATCGTTTCCATTTTTTTTTTTTACAATAAACTCTTGCTTTGCCCAATAGAAACACAAACACTGCTTGAAAGAGTTGGAACTTCTTTTTTCTAACTTGCAATTATAGAACTAATTTTTTCTAATTAATTTCCCCTTTACATTTTGAAAATTCTTTCAATACAATGAAAAAAATCCAAAAGGGTTTCTATTTAATGATGAAATTAAAATAAAATGGATAAATAGAAAAGGCTTTTTGGATTTTTTAAAAATTTCTAGAATGAAAGTCTTTATGCTCTTATTAATAAGATTTACTAACCTTATGATTTTGGAGAAGATAGGTGGAAGTTGTAAGTCCTATTGTAAGAATACTCCACTTTTCATAATTTTCCTAATAGAATATGAGGATTCTATTAGGAAAATTATGAAAAGTTCATTGATAGGAAAAGAATACTTAGCACACAGTATACCAAACAAAACTTTTTTTTTCTTGTATATATAAGATAAGAGGGGTTTTTTGTTCTAAGAATATTGTACCGAGTAATTCGACACATAAAAGTACATTCAAAGAAGAATCCAAATTATTAAATAATTGGAATTCTTTTTTGATAAGTCAATTCATATTATTCCAAAATCTTATTATTTGTTTGTTGCCCAGAAAAACCCTTTGGTTTTGGATGCTCATTACCGCTCGAAAATGATCTTGATTTTACTAAAGAATAAGATTGTACTATGGAAAAATAAGTCTTTTTCTTCCAAATATTTTTACGAATACGCTTTTTTGACATTGAAGTACGTTTTTTTGGAACTGCCATTCAAAAAGGAAATTACTTTTTTCTAGTTGTATGTGAAAGACATCTATTGCTGCAAATCAATCCTTCTTTCTTCTTTTTATTAGTATTTATACTTAGATACTGAAAGATACTTAAATTTTGAATTATTTTTTACTTCATTTTGTCTAATGCGGATAAGACAACAAGAATTTTTTAACATTTTTTCTTTATATATTTTATACTTTTTTTTTAATAATATAGAATATATAGAAGGGTTTCTCATTTAAATCTATTTATATCTATTTATATATCAAGTATACTCCATATATAGATATATGGTATGGAAGCCTATCCCCCATATAAGATAAGACGGGGGGATAAAAAGAAGGGAAAATGAAAATAGTTAATTAAGTTCAGAATGGTATTCCATAAAGGAAAGGAATTCCAATCAAAACAAAAAATACTGAGTCTCTTAAACAAGACATTCTAAAACTTAGGTAATTTATAGTCATTAGAATTTTAGTTCTATATGAAGTAAGGACTATTCGATAATTTCTTATAAACATAGGTTTTCATTGGAATTCACTCAATCAGTTAATTATGGAACAAGAGAGCTGTTTCATCTTTGTTTTAAAGAAATATAAAAATGAATTATGAATAGAAAGTAAAATGATTCCACTTTTTTTTTTTTATTTTTATAAATATCTTTATTTAGTTAATAAAATAACTTCGTTACCTAGTTATTTTATTAACTTTTTTAATTTAACCAACTAAACCCATTCTTAATTTTTAATTATTTCAATGAGATAAATTTTGGAAAAATTAAGAATTTCAGTATTTTTTCTTATTCTTTTTATTTATTCTTTCAGAAAGAGATAAGAATTGGTTTGGTGAATCGGAAACAATTTTATAGAAAAATTGAAGTAAAAATTGAAGTAAAAATTGCAATTTCTTTTCTTATGGAACATACATATCAATATGCATGGGTAATCCCTCTTCTCCCACTTCCAGTTATTATGTCAATGGGATTTGGCCTTATTCTTATTCCGACAGCAACAAAAAATCTTCGTCGCATATGGGCTTTTCCTAGTGTTTTACTCTTAAGTATAGCTATGGTATTCTCAGTTCAACTGTCTATTCAACAAATAAATGGAAGTTCGATCTATCAATATCTATGGTCTTGGACCGTCAATAATGATTTTTCTTTAGAATTTGGATACTTGATTGACCCACTTACTTCTATTATGTTAATACTAATTACTACTGTAGGAATCCTGGTTCTTATTTATAGTGATGGTTATATGTCTCACGATGAAGGATATTTGAGATTTTTTGTTTATATAAGTTTTTTCAATACTTCCATGTTGGGATTGGTTACTAGCTCCAATTTGATACAAATTTATTTTTTTTGGGAACTCGTGGGAATGTGTTCTTATTTATTGATAGGCTTTTGGTTTACACGACCAATCGCAGCGAGTGCTTGTCAAAAAGCTTTTGTAACTAATCGTGTAGGGGATTTTGGTCTATTATTAGGAATTTTAGGTTTTTTTTGGATAACAGGTAGTTTAGAGTTTAGGGATTTGTTCAAAATAGCTAATAACTGGATTCCTAATAATGGAATTAACTCTTTACTTACTACTTTGTGTGCTTTTTTATTATTCCTTGGTGCAGTTGCGAAATCCGCACAATTCCCTCTTCACGTATGGTTACCCGATGCTATGGAAGGGCCCACTCCTATTTCGGCTCTTATACACGCAGCAACTATGGTTGCTGCGGGAATTTTTCTTCTAGCTCGACTTCTTCCTCTTTTCATATCTTTACCTTTGATAATGAGTTTTATTTCTTTAGTAGGTACAATAACACTATTCTTAGGAGCTACTTTAGCTCTTGCTCAGAGAGATATTAAAAGAAGCTTAGCCTATTCTACAATGTCTCAATTGGGTTATATGATGTTAGCTCTAGGTATAGGTTCTTATCAAGCTGCTTTATTCCATTTGATCACTCATGCTTATTCAAAAGCTTTATTGTTCTTGGGATCCGGATCCGTTATTCATTCAATGGAACCTCTTGTTGGATATTCACCAGATAAAAGTCAAAATATGGTTCTTATGGGCGGTTTAAGAAAATACATTCCAATCACAAGAACTACTTTTTTATGGGGTACACTTTCTCTTTGTGGTATTCCACCTCTTGCTTGCTTCTGGTCCAAAGATGAAATCCTTAGTAATAGTTGGTTGTATTCGCCCTTTTTTGGAATAATAGCCTCCTTTACTGCAGGATTAACTGCCTTTTATATGTTTCGGATATATTTACTTACATTTGATGGGTATTTGCGTGTTCATTTTCAAAATTACAGTAGCACTAAAGAGAGTTCCTTGTATTCAATATCCTTATGGGGAAAAAGGATACCCAAAGGAGTGAATAGGGATTTCGTTTTATCAACAACGAAGAGTGGAGTTTCTTTTTTTTCACAAAATATACCAAAAATTCAAGGTAATACAAGAAATAGGATAGGATCCTTTACTACGTCTTTTGGGGCTAAAAAAACTTTTGCCTATCCGCATGAAACGGGAAATACTATGTTATTTCCTCTTCTTATATTACTACTTTTCACTTTGTTCATTGGATTCATAGGAATCTCTTTTGATAATGGAGGAATTGGTAATGGAATAGCAGAGTTAACCATATTATCAAAGTGGTTAACTCCCTCAATAAACTTTACCCAGGAAAGTTCTAATTCTTTTGTAAATTCATATGAATTTATTACTAATGCAATTTCTTCTGTAAGTCTAGCTATCTTTGGTTTATTCATAGCATATATCTTCTATGGATCCGCTTATTCTTTTTTTCAGAATTTGGATTTAATAAACTCTTTTTACAAAGGAAATCCTAAAAAAGAATTTTTAGATCAAGTAAAAAAAAATATATACAGTTGGTCATATAATCGTGGTTATATAGATATTTTCTATACTAGGGTCTCGAAAGTAATTGTGCATCATTCGCATACCTGTAGCAGCTTCAAATAGATCATATATTAATTCTCTCTCTCTAAAAATATAGAAAAAAGGAGTCTGTGCGCCGAGATCCGCCATAAAAGGTCCAAGCCATAGCAAGTGAGAAGCTATCCGGCTTAATTCTAACATAATTACCCTAATATAGCTGGCTCTTTGTGGTATTTGAATATTCTCCAAGAATTCTGGTGCATTTACTGTTATTGCTTCTGTAAACATAGTAGCTAAATAATCCCACCTTGTTACATAAGGTAAGTATTGTATAATAGTTCGGTTTTCCGCGATTTTTTCCATTCCTCTGTGTAAATACCCTAATATGGGTTCACAATCAATAACATCCTCACCATCGAGAGTAACGATCAGTCGAAGAACACCATGCATTGATGGGTGTTGAGGGCCCATATTGACTATCATGAGATCTTTTCTTGTAAGCGGTAGACTCATATCCTTTCTTCCTTAATTCATTATTCCATGAAAATGGATTATTCCATGAATTCCTCAAAGCGAGGCTCATCAAAATGAAAAATCTAAGACTACTATAAGACTACTAAAAAAATAATAAAACAAGAAAAAAATTTGAACGATTAAATTACTGCTCCCGAATATTCAACTGACCGATTAATTTCTTATAACGTACTCTATTTTTCTTTGCCAAATAAGCCAGCAAACGTCGACGTTTTCCCAAAAGTCTTCGTAGACCTCTTTCCGATGAAAAATCTTTTTTGTGTAATTCCAAATGTGAAGCAAGTCTCCGTATCTTATTGGTGAAACTGAATACTTGAAATTCAACAGAACCCCTGTTTTCTTCTTTTTCTTCTTTAACCATAAATCCAAAAATTTTTCTACCTCCTTTCTTTTTCATGTATTTTTCTGATCAGGAAAAATACAAAATTATGTCAGTTATTTTGAAGTTATTCTAATCTCGTACACACACAAATTTGCAATTATTCATCTACTACTGGAATTTGGATTTATTTTATCGATGCAAATTGGATTTGGATAGAAGGGTACATTCTTTCTAATATTTTAGATAGAAGAAATGTTTCTTCTATCTAAAATATTAGAAAGAATTTTGCTGATTTATTTATTGCTATATGCAATTTATGGAATTGATACACCATTTAATTGATATCATTTAGCAAAATGAAACACAGCATATGCATCCATCTTTTGGCTCGAGAATTTCACGGGATAGAGATATGGTATAAGAAATAGACTATTAAGTAACTCTAAATGAATTGTGGATACATCTGTATCCTTAACATACTGAAACGATTGTCATTATTCGTATCAAACCAATAGCGATTCATACAAGCTAAATCTTCTAATCAATGGTGGGCCAATAATGAATTTTTTTGCATATGTATTAAGAC
>NW_028259461.1:3487209-3489709 GCF_056163025.1 Triticum urartu | reverse complement strand
AGTAAATGGATCCCGGTTGTTCAATCCTTTGATAACCAAGGTCATTCTTTGCTAAAGAGAAATGATCACTATGAGTCAGACTCAATAGAATTGGATCCATTCCAAATAGCGAGAATTAGGATTCTTGATCCCTCTCAATCTCTCTTTCAATTCGAGGATCCAGAGAGGTGTTTTCATAGTCATCTCCGAATATTTGCCATCTCGGAATATTTTCGATTTCATTTTTCTATGATATGTCTTTCTATATGAAAATTGGTTATTTACGATGTACGATGATCCCTGTTAAGCATCCATGGCTGAATGGTTAAAGCGCCCAACTCATAATTGGTAAATTTGCGGGTTCAATTCCTGCTGGATGCACACGAACGGGAACATTCCATAAGTCTATTGGAACTGGCTCTCTATCCATGGAATCTCATCCATCATCCATACATAACGAATTGGTATGGTATATTCATACCATAACATAAGAACAATAAGAACTCGAATTCTTATCGATACTGGAACTCAGAGCATAGGAGGGAAAGTCGATTTATGGATGGAATCAAATACGCAGTATTTACAGAAAAAAGTCTTCGTTTATTGGGAAAGAATCAATATACTTTTAATGTCGAATCGGGATTCACTAAGACAGAAATAAAGCATTGGGTCGAACTCTTCTTTGGTGTTAAGGTGGTAGCTGTGAATAGCCATCGACTACCTGGAAAAGGTAGAAGAATAGGACCTATTCTGGGCCATACAATGCATTACAGACGTATGATCATTACCCTTCAACCGGGTTATTCTATTCCACTTCTAGATAGAGAAAAAAACTAAAGGAGAATACTTAATAATACGGCGAAACATTTATACAAAACACCTATCCCGAGCACACGCAAGGGAACCGTAGACAGGCAAGTGAAATCCAATCCACGAAATAATTTGATCCATGGACGGCACCGTTGTGGTAAAGGTCGTAATTCCAGAGGAATCATTACCGCAAGGCATAGAGGGGGAGGTCATAAGCGCCTATACCGTAAAATAGATTTTCGACGGAATCAAAAAGACATATCTGGTAGAATCGTAACCATAGAATACGACCCTAATCGAAATGCATACATTTGTCTCATACACTATGGGGATGGTGAGAAGAGATATATTTTACATCCCAGAGGGGCTATAATTGGAGATACTATTGTTTCTGGTACAAAAGTTCCTATATCAATGGGAAATGCCCTACCTTTGAGTGCGGTTTGAACTATTGATTTACGTAATTGGAAGTAACCAATTAGGTTTACGACGAAACCTAGAAATCGATCACTGATCCAATTTGACTACCTCTACGGGATAGACCTCAACAGAAAACTGTTGAGTAACGGCAGCAAGTGATTGAGTTCAGTAGTTCCTCATAGAAAATTATTGGCTCTAGAGATATGGTAATATGGAGAAGACAAAATTGTTTGAAGCACGCACAGAACCGGAAGCGCCCCTTGTTTCAAAGAGAGGAGGACGGGTTATTCACATTTAATTTGATGGTCAGAGGCAAATTGAAAGCTAAGCAGTGGTAATTAAGACCCCCGGGGGAAAATAGGGATGTCTCCTACGTTACCCATAATATGTGGAAGTATCGACGTAATTTCATAGAGTCATTCGATCTGAATGCTACATGAAGAACATAAGCCAGATGACGGAACGCAGAGACCTAGGATGTAGAAGATCATAACATGAGCGATTCGGCAGATTTGGATTCCTTTCCTATATATCCACTCATGTGGTACTTCATCATATGATTCATATAAGATCCATCTGTCTAGAGATCGTCATATACATCTAGAAAGCCGTATGCTTTGGAAGAAGCTTGTACAGTTTGGGAAGGGGTTTTTTGAGAGAAAAGAAGAATCTACTTCAACCGATATGCCCTTAGGCACGGCCATGCATAACATAGAAATCACACGTGGAAGGGGTGGGCAATTAGCTAGAGCAGCAGGTGCTGTAGCGAAACTCATTGCAAAAGAGGGTAAATCGGCCACTTTAAGATTACCATCTGGGGAGGTCCGTTTAGTATCCCAAAACTGCTTAGCAACAGTCGGACAAGTGGGTAATGTTGGGGTGAACCAAAAAAGTTTGGGTAGAGCCGGATCTAAGTGTTGGCTAGGTAAACGCCCCGTAGTAAGAGGGGTAGTTATGAACCCTGTGGACCACCCCCATGGGGGCGGTGAAGGGAAAGCTCCCATTGGTAGAAAAAAACCCACAACCCCTTGGGGTTATCCTGCGCTTGGAAGAAGAACTAGGAAAAGGAAAAAATATAGCGATAGTTTTATTCTTCGTCGCCGTAAGTAAATACGTAACTAGGAATATGGAAAATTGCATTTTTGGAATTTGCAATAATGCGATGGGCGAACGACGGGAATTGAACCCGCGCATGGTGGATTCACAATCCACTGCCTTGATCCACTTGGCTACATCCGCCCCTTATCCAGCTAAAGGATTTTTTTCTTTTTTCCATTGATCATTATTCTAT
>NW_028259461.1:3367675-3486709 GCF_056163025.1 Triticum urartu | reverse complement strand
GAGATGGTCCTCATCGCTACCCCGAGCCTGCAGCCCCTCAACCCACTCCAGCTAATTCAGACGACGAGACCCGAAGAGAAGCCTCGACATCCACAAGGCACGCCCGCTTGGATATAAACGAGGTAGACTAAGTCACTCGAGTAGTGTCGAGTCCCAGTGTACCCTCACTTTTTATCGTGTGACCTTGTAAGTAAGCGCCGCCTGTTGTCGTGCCTCTGTTTTAATAGTAGCCTTGCCTGGATGCGCCAGTATGCAGTATAAGATTTCTATCCTAGGCACAGTTACCAAAAACCTCCTCGACAACCCCCACAGTAACACATCACTATAGTGAAATGTGTGAATCTGTGGCTTGACCTCGACCCTTGGAACAGAGCTGAAAATTTTCTTTACCATTCACCACGGTAAAAATGACCCAGCTCCAGTGCTATAAAAGGCCACCGCGTGACCTTGCCAAGCACCTCTCACCTTGTGCACCACCCTCACAACCATTTCCTAGCCATGCCGAGCCCTAGCATTTATCTGAGAACCCAGATGCAACCCCAGGAAGTTTTGTCAAGATATTGCGGGATTTTACCTGCAGTACCATGGGCGCTACCCAGCCACCCCAGTACGAGCTGTTCAAATCGAGGATCACCTCTTCCACCTCAAGATATTGGGCAGAAGTGCACATCCCTCCCGTAAACTCAAACCAAGACCCAACAGAGGTCTCCTTCGTGGGGAAATCTATGCCAACCTCACAGATGGCCATAGAAGCTGTTGCATACGAAGCGCTTGCTCGCCTTCGATCCGCGGTACCCTATGCCAGCGAACGAGGGTATTATTACTTCCCGAGCCGTGCAGCGCCCGGAGGAGTGACATCTTTTCCCGGTGGACGAATTGAGAGAGACCCGGTCCTGGCCAACCTTGTCCAGTACGTCATCGCTCAAGAGCGTTTAACCCAACGTGTGATGGGTTATCTCCAGAGCCTCGCAGATTTAAATCCTCAGATCGCCATCGGCAGAGTACTAAGGCCCGACCAGGAGAGACACGTGCATCGACTGGTCAATCCACTTTCCCCGATAGAAGAGGAGTGTATCCCAGTACCAGAGACGTTTTCTAGGGACCCCATCCAGTTACCGTTTCCATTTTAGACGTTGCTGCGGTGTTCATTATTGCGACATTTATTTATGTGTGACTTATGCGTGATACCCTGAGTTTGTACGACAAGTCAATTAATTGGCTTCTACTAATGTGCGTAGTTTCTGTTGTGGTTTATGCTCCTTTAAATTAACTGTTTTTCCCTCGCAAAATCCTGGAGTGAGATTTCTTTTCCCTGAGTTGCTACATCTGCCCCTTCTCACGACGTGGATTATTTAATTTCACACAGCACCACGCAGCAGACTCACAACCATTACCATTCGAACACATACACTGTTTGCAAAACTTTGCAACGGTGTTACATCCAGCTAATCACCCCCCCTAACAACAGTTAGCACCCGGCACACCCCATCTACTCCTCATGATCACCACCACCGCGGAGAGCCAACACCCGAGCAGCAGCGTCGCGACTATCGTCGAGGATCATCGCGCACAGGAGCACAGAGAGCCCCAGTAGTGTCGCCAGCCCTCCAAATATCAGGATCACAAACCAGTCCGGCATCGCCTCTGCCATTAGAGCCTCACCTGAGCTTCTGTAAGCAGTAATGGAGAAAGAAGGAGGAGGAGAAGTGAGGCCAGGTGTGAGGAAGAAGAGAGGGACACCTCGACCGTTTTTATAGCTCGAGCTCGGTGTACGGTGGGCGAAGTCCACCAACGCCGCTCGTCGCCCGATCGCCGGTGTTCGGAGTCGAATCCGCGAGCAGTGCCGACATCACGCTGGCCCGCGAGGTGAGTGCACACTGCCCCGGCAGCTAGCACGCCGCGCACTACCGCGGTACGGCCTACATGCCCTACGCGCTAGGCGTCGCCGGTAGAGAAAGCACGGGAGAGAGGGAGAAGAAAGAGCCAGAGGGAGAAGAAGAGGCTGACTATGGGCCCCGGGTCCACCTGTCAGGCAGAGAGAGCACTGTGCTCTCGGGTACGACCAGCGTATATTTAAATTTAGAAATTATTCTAAATTTATATCTAGCGTAGAATCCCACGTTTTTGTCCCGAATCGTAGATTTTTCCACGCAGCACCAGTATTCACACTATGGTTTTTCACCACTTATTGCCCTCTCACTATAGCCACATCTTTATTGCGTAATATTTTCTTAACACAGCTTTTAACAAATCTCGAGGACGAGATTTTTCTCAAGGGGGGTAGTGTTGTGACACCCCAAAAATTTGGCCTTGTTTTAATGAATTAAAATTTTTGCCAGGAATTAAAACTTTGAATTTCTGAGCTCCATTTTGATTTTTAAATCATTTCCTTCCCTGTTATGATGAGTTTTTCCCAAAGAGAGAACTTTTCAAATATGTCATTGGACATATTTAATATCTCAAGAGAAACTTTCCCTTATTTAATATAACTAATTAAATAATTAAGTTGCTTGATCTTTACTTTCTTGAAAATGGTTTTTCAAGGTTAAATGGCCATATTTGAACTACAACCATTTGATAGATTCACTTAAAATTCCCACAAAAATTTGGAGATGTCATGTGATGTTATTCAATAACTTTTGTGCAAAAACATCTTTATTTTATGAAATATTTTGAGCTCTACAACCAATTTTGTTCTCTGGTCCAGTGGGCAATTTTGCACTACAACTCATTTAAATAATTCTTTCTAGCCTCCACCAAAATTATGGGATGATGGTAATAGCCTATGATTCCACTTTATGCAAAAACCTGGTGTTGTTCTTTGCAAATTTTAAGTGATTCAACCTCATCTTCATTCTGGTCCAACATGATGGATTGTACAGAAACCATATTTTTGCTTGCTCTTTAGCCCTTAATTCTTTCTCCTACTTATAGTCCTCCATGTTAAACCCTTAAGTCCAGGAGTATGCACCCTTTGGGTCATTTTTGGTTCATGAAATGATGCCATTTATTTCCTGTCCAGAATTGAAGTTTTGTAAAACTTGCACTAACAAGTTTCTCCTTTTGCCAAACTAACCCTACCACTCTCTCTTGCATCTAAGGGGACACTGATATGGAGTTTTTGACCACTCCAAGACTTGCCTAAGTGCCCTTGGCATTTTGTCTAACACCTTATGGGCATGATCTATTTTGGCATGAATTTTTGGTTTGCACTGTGAACCTGATCTCCTGACCAAACCAGCTTGTCCACTGATCCCCTTGCAAGCCCAAACCTAGACCTGCTAACCCCCAGATCCAACCGAGCCACCTAGCATGCCATGGCATTTCGCCGAGCATCTGGTGGGCGTGCGCTGGGCGCGCCCAGAGCGCGCAAATTGCAGCCGCGCACACGAGCCGCCGCGTCGCGCCCCTGTCTTGGCCCACACGGCAGGACCTCGCCACGCACTCCCCGCCTCGCCACAACACGACAGCCCGCCCTGGCGCCCTACAGCGCCACCGCCAGAGCACTTTTGGCGGCACGCCGGCGTCGGCAGTGCGCCTCTGCCACGGGCAGCGCCGCCCAAGCCTCTCCCGCTCGCCACCTGGCCCCTGGAGCAGTGCGAGCTCATCCGCAAGCATGTCTGCTAGCCCTCGTCGCCGCCACGTCGCCCTAGCTACAGAGAGGCGGTTCGCCGGAGAGCTTATCCACGGCCGCCAAGAACCGCCTTGCCTCGCCTATTTAAGGAGCCCCGAGCTCGTTTCCGCACGAAGGTAGCCTCAAGCGGTCTCCAGGAAGCCCCCAGTGGCAGCCAATCGACCAGGGAAGGCCTTCTTCCCCGAGTCCGGCCGGTTCGGCCGCCGCCAAGTTTCGGCCGATTCCGTCGCCACCAGTGCCTCCCCCTCTCCATTCTATCCACCAAGAGCTCTCCCTCCCTCTCGTGAGTACAACCCCACGCTCGATTTTGGTCAGAGACCACCGCAGCACCAAACTCACTATCCACCCGAAGCCTCCTCCGCCGCGAAGCTCGCCGCCGGCAGCTCCCTCCGTCCCCACCGGCCTGGCGACCACCTGGAGGACCGCGCTGGAGTCGCGGATCCATCCAGACCCTCTGGAACCCGCGGGGAGCCACCGTTCGCCGGCGACGACCGCCGTTGCCCCGCCTCCGTTCGGCCAAAGGAAGAGGAGGGAGAAATAGACCAGTCAAACCTGACCAGTGGGCCAGGCGGGCCCACTGTCAGTGAGACGCGCGCCGTCCACGCTGGATAAGTGGAAGCGTAAAACTCGCGAGTATGTTTACCCTGCACCGAAAGCGTATTCTATTTGAAGCGTTTTCTTTTATACATTTAATTTAAAAACAGATTTGACCAGAACTTTGACTGGCTATAACTTTTTAATTATAACTCCAAATGAGTTGATTCTTTTTCCTACCTTCCTCAAATTTGGTCTAGTTTATTTTAAGATTTATTTGAAAATTTTCCAAACAACTTTTTTGTACTGTTTTTGAAATGTGTGTTAATTCAAATATATTTTAAAATAGGATTTTGGAGAGAGAGAAGAAACTTTCAAAAGTTTTGGAGAGCACCTCACCCCTCCACAACTTAAAGGCAAGCATTCTGAACCCTGGCATAATGTTTTTGGTGTGTTATTTGACATGTTTATAACACCACCTTACTTCGGAGGACTTGTTATTTCATGTGACATGATCATTTGCATGGAAGCATATCAGTGATTTCCTTGCTGTTGGAAATGAATATTATTGTGATGGTAATCATCCTCATGTGCCTTGCATGCATGCCGGAAAGGAATCCGGGAAAGCCTCGGCCTTGGGTAGGCGTGAGCTTGTCGACGGTCCCCGTCGGGACGGTTATGTCCGGTATGGCATGGTAAGGTACATTGAGTGGTGATTTCTTTGGTTGAAATATATTTGATATACATGTCATGCAGGGAACTTATAAACCTCCTGAGTCGACCGCAGATCGAGTCTTGTTCCAGTAACCCCCATACTTGCCTCGTACTACCACTCGTCCCTGCCGCAGGTAGGGTATGGTTCAGTAAGTCGTCAACCCCTTTCCAGCACACACCGTACAGAGAGGCCATGGTGGAAGATATCGGTTGTAGCTGGTAGGCATGCTACCTAGTCAGGGGGCATGGGTTTTTCCGGTTGGGACCGAGAGGGGAGGCCACCCCTTAGAGCGCACGATATAAATTTGATCCCATGCTACGCGAGGTTGTAGCCTCCCCACTTAGAGTTTTGCTTAACAAGTGTCGTGGGTGATTCCAGACACCGATGAGTTAAGCTGGTGTGTGCAAGTTAGGCGTGTTTTCAACTAAAAGGCCGTAGACGGAATTAGTCCCAATGGACTAAAGGAATCCGTTACTCGTGGGTAAAGAGTACACCCTCTGCAGAGATTAAACCTATTCGAATAGCCGTGTCCATGGTAAAGGATTACAGTCTGGGATGGGTCAAGTGTTGATCTTAATGTCGGTCTTCGGAGGTGAAATTGTTAAACCAAACTTGGATACCGACTGGTGACTTGTGAGAACCATGATTATTATTTTATGATGGACTAACCCGTTGCATTATTGTATTATCGAGTATCCCTGGGATGGTTCTACCTCCTGGATATTCATTGTGATTATTTATTCTCAAGCCCTTTTATGTGGTGTCGCTCAGACGCCCGACTGTGGCATTTCTTTTTAAGCCCTTTATGTGGTGTCGCTCAGACGCCCGACTGTGGCATTTCTTTTAAGCCCTTTATGTGGCGTCGCTTAGACGCCCGACTGTGGCATTTCTTTTTAAGCCCTTTATGTTGTGTCGCTTAGACGCCCGACTGTGGCATTTCTTTTTAAGCCCTTTATGTGGTGTCGCTCAAACGCCCGACTGTGGCATTTCTTTTAAGCCCTTTATGTGGTGTCGCTTAGACGCCCGACTATGGCATTTATTCTCAAGCCCTTTTATGTGGTGTCGCTCAGACGCCCGACTGTGGCATTTCTTTTAAGCCCTTTATGTGGTGTCGCTTAGACGTCCGACTGTGGCATTTCTTTTTAAGCCCTTTATGTGGTGTCGCTCCGACGCCCGACTATGGCATTGCTTGTTATTTATTTACTTTGTAAGCCCTTTATGTGGTGTCGCACAGACGCCCGACTGCGGCATTTTATTTCCCACTCCATTATTGCTTATTCATGTTGCATATAAATAAACTGCTTGCATGCATAAAAGATATTTTATTTGTGACTGACGATGTGATCATAGAATATTTCAGTGCATGATTATCAATTATATTATCCCAGTGTTCATAATGTTTGCGAGTACATTCAAAGTACTCACTGGCTTGTCCCTGGCTATTGTCTTGGCCGGATTTCTGCATGGAGAGGAGCGTTGCGGTGACAGCCCCGGAAACTAAGCAACGGTGATAGCAGCCTCGCGAAGATAGGAGTTAACCTGGTCAGCTGTTCCCGTGGGAAATGGAGTCCCATACACTGATGATTCACAAACCGCTTCCGCCATCGACCACTAGAAAACCATTTGATGTACTCATAGGCCACAATGGTCTTGTACTACACATTTTGTACTTTTGCTTGGAATTTCTGTAACAAGTTGGTGCCTCGTCAGCTAACAGTAATCCTGGGGCTGGTGAGCACAACGGCCATTTTCTGGAAATTTATGTCCGGAAAACCGGTCGTGACACCTCCACCCTCACCTCCCACTGCTGCGCCCTCTCATCCCCTCCCCTGTTCTCATCAGAAAAGAGAAGTGGCAGATCGAGAGATCAGGCAGCGGCCAGTCCACTCCTCTCCCTCGGCCGCGGAGTTGCTCCCGACGGGCCACCCGGACCCGTCCGTCCTCGAGCGTCTCCTCCGCCTGCTCGCCTCCCTCGGCTTCTTCTCCGAGCACACAGCCGACGGCAATCGGAGGCGGTACACGCTGACCGCCCTGAGCACTTCGTGTGCGCCCACGCCGGCGTCCCCGCCCACGCCTACTACGGCCAGTCCACGCCGACGGCGATCAGATGCAAGCACAACCGGCTCCCTCTCTCCCACCGCCGCCCCCTCCCATCCCCTTCCTCCACTCATCCGACGACGTGGACTGGGATTACAGGTTCACTGGCATTTGCAGTGTATTGACATTGTCATTGTGGTTTCAGTAGAAATGACCTTCTTCCTAATTAGTAACAGAGATCAAAGTTAATATATTTGTGATATTTTCGTGTAATATTATTGTTCGCAATGAGACTACTCAGGAATACAGAGTACTGTGTTTTTTTATAACTGAAGAGGGAGTATAAATCGTCCAGTGAGTATAGTATAGATTGAGTATAAACATGATAACCTACTGTGATATTTTAGCAGGCATCATATTCGTGATGGTCTGCAAGCTATCATTATTGTCATATGTGATATTTGATTTTAGTAGTGCCATTTTTGTTCCCCTTATAAAAGCTGTGCTGTGCCGATTGACAGTTTAATAGTTGTTTCACTTGGCAGGCCAGAAGGTGGTTTACAATATTTTTGTTATATTCTAGTAATAAAGAAAAATGCCCACAACACAGCTTATGCAGAGAGCAAGTGATCATTGTTCTTTCTCCCGTCTGTCCTAATCGCTAATTCACTGGAATCTTAATGTGCAGACTGACACAGAAGCAAAGTGTTTCAAGGCACATAAATCCAATGATGAGACTGGTAGTTTCAGAAAAGATGATGAAACTGATTCAAGAAATACTACTAAGGCTGTTGATCAAAATCCTCCACCACCAAAGCAAGGTTTCATCCATGTGAGGGCAAGAAGGGGTCAAGCAACTGACAACCATAGCCTTGCAGAAAGGGTCAATTCAATGCACAATTTCCAGTTTTGACTATTCTAAATGTATTCTTTTTGAATTTGCGTATTCTTATACACCCCATGGATACACATTCACACTCCCCATTACAGAAGCTACAAATCTGGTCGCTGAAAGTCTACTTTTTTTATTGGCACGGCGTGAGAAAATAACCAAGCGGATGAAAATTCTCCAAGACCCTGTCCCTGGATGTAATAAAGGTGCATATTAATCTCAACAAGAATTCTATATTTTTTATGTTTACATTCTGTCCCACCAATGTCCAGATATGTATTGAAAAGTAAGGATTATAAAATTCAATTAAGGGGGAAATAAGAGACTATACAGAGACCTCCACATATGATAAATAATATAAAGATGTAGTTTCGATATTGTGTGGTGGTCCAGTATCGCACCCTTTGAAAAAAAATTCAGGGAGGTATTTGGGTCCAATCTGTAACATCAATCCAGTGTGGTATATCATTGCTGCTTTCACCACCTGTACCATTAATCCAGTGTGGTATATAATTGCTGCTTTGCCCATCTGTACCATCAATTATTGAAGAACCAACGGCCACATTTCATTGTTGATTAACAGTGACTAATTTAACTTGAGATGCAAATAACCCATTGGTGTAACTGTAGTTCTAATACCAAAGATAGCCTCTGGTCATGATCAAGCAACCAGAGTTATTCTGCTTAAGGGAAATAAATAACATAGTAAAAATAAATAAATAACAATGCCTGTGCCTGCTTTGGGGCCGCATCATAAATATTTCTCTCATGTAGAACACTACAGTGGAGTCTAGTTTTACAACAACAGAGTGACCCAGGCAGTGTGCAATATTTGTGTAGGAAAACAAAGCCGAGTTTAGATGTAGTAGATGATTGATTACAAAACAATAAAAGAATACTATACATAAGCAAACCAGCAAAACGAAAAATAATGTCACATACAGAAAAATTTGGCAACTTGCAAAGTCTCAAATTCGAGGCAATATTATTATTACTTGACTTGTAGTATAAACATAATAAAGTTCAATTGGTAACATCCAAAGATAGAGATATGTACAAGAACACCGAAGAGCACCAAATTATATGTAGCATAAGAGTAAATCCATGTCATATCTAAGAGCGGACTTCAGCCTGTAAGGAGTTCCTTATAGACGATGTTCTTCATTGAGGTCTGTAAGGACAAGGCAGGTCTTTTTCGCTTCTTTGATTTACTGCTTTGCTTCTTGCCATTCTCCTTCTCCTTCTCAATGAGGATCTTTATATTTCTCTTCACGGTGGCTCGAGACAATGCGACATAGAGTTGACCATGAGAGAACACCGGATTAGGTAGGTACACGCCAACGATCGGAATCGTCTGTCCTTGAGCCTTGTTAATCGTCATAGCAAAGCTAAGACTTACAGGAAATTGCTTCCTCTTGAACTTGAATGGAAACATGTCGTTGTCAGACGGGCATAGGGGTATTCGAGGAAGGAAAACCCTCCTACCCGCGTGTTGTCCAATCACGATTTCTGCGTCGATGGCGTTCCTCTGGAAACCTCGCACCACAAGCCTCGTCCCGTTACACAGACCATTAGCCGGATCAATGTTCCTCAGAAGTATGATAGGGCAGTTGAGCTTCAGTTTGAGTGCATGCGGAGGCAGACCGTTGGGAGTCAATCCATTAAGGAACTCGGGAGCGTAGTAGCCATATGGGTCGTCCTCTGCACTGTCAAAGCTATGGTAGATTACTTCTTCTCCCGGAAAACGTTCTACCATGCGTATGTTTATCTTGTCGACGTTGTCGTTCGTGGTGGAGAGGATTGCGCGAGAAGTCATGTAATTCGGATCGGACATGTTGTCATGTAGTATCGGAAACACATGGTCAATCAGCTTCTCCAGGTCGTCACCCTCGCCTGTAGACGGCACACAAATATCTTCACGGAGTCGTATGTTTCCTTGATCGTCAACTTCCTCGATGCCGTTGCCTACCCTTAGCAAGTAATCCGCAAACCAGGTGTCATTATGAGCCCTCATGTTGGTGACGAGCCTTAGCTGGCGCATACCCTTCCAGAGATGTCAACTTCGGAGGGTTGCATCGATTATCTGACCCCGGGATCCCCTCCTGACGACTGGAAGAACCTGCCTGAAGTCCCCGCCAAACACAACAGTTTTACCTCCAAAGGGTTGGTCTCGTCTTCCCATGATGTTGCGCATGCTGTTGTCCAGTGCCTCGACCGCCTGTCGCTTAGTCATGGTGGCCTCGTCCCATAGTATCAATGAGGCCATCCTCAGTAGCTTGGCGGTACCACTCTGCTTCGTGAAGGTGCATGAGGCGCCGTCGTCGCAGCTTAATGGGATCTTGAACCTCGAGTGGGCAGTCCTACCTCTAGGCATGATAGAAGCGGCGACGCATGACGTCGCGGTAGCGATAGCGATGTTCCCTCGCTTCGAACCTTGGCGAGTAGCGCCCTGTACAGGAAGGTCTTCCCTGTACCTCCCGGGCCATCAACAAAGAACACCCCCCATCACCACGTTCAACTGCAGCTAGTATCTCGTCGTATGCAACCCTCTGCTCCAAGTTTAGCGATGATGCCAATTTAGTGTCGTTGATGTCAAAATCGACGGTGGATTCCTCGATAACCTCTCTGGCCTCGCCCTCGGTTGGGTCGAACTAATCATCAATGCTTGGAAGAGCGAAATCAGCTGTGTCTTTGCCCATGGACTGCAACATACCCCTAATATCAATCAACACCATCTGCTCGACCTCAACCGGGCACGTGTGTGATCGGCGATAGTCATCAGACATAGGCTCGAAGTGCCTATCCCATAAACCACGCACGTCGCCCGGCTCACAATGCACCAAAATTGTTGCGAAGAGCCTCCTGAGAGAACATGGCATTGCCCACTGCTCTGCCTCGGTAAGACAGTCGTCGAGCGTGTTATCTGCCTCGATGAGTCCCAACCTTTCGGCAGCCTCTCTAAAGCTCCCGCATAGCCTATCGTCCACGGTGAGCAGGTCCTCATAGGATGTCTTGCCAGCAACATCGTTTAGCAGCACACGCAGATAGTATCGCTCCCCCTCGGCAGGATTGGCAGACACAATTCGACCTATCTAATAACGCTCCACCCGCTCTTTCCAATACTTCTTACCCTTCTGCCATGTGAACCTTACAGGAAAATCCTTGTACAATATATTCCTAGCCCACGGGTGTTTTTGGTTAGCTTTGAAATACTCTGTCAACATGGATTTGGAAGCATTGTCAGAGGCGACTACGTCGGTCAAGTGAGCTTGCTCACTGAATGCCACCCTGTGCATATTCAGGAGATGAAGAGGCAACTGTAGGACAGGTGGGTCATTGGCACACAAGGGGAAGCCAAATATCCTCCACATCGCCTCTGGAGGAGTAACCCACCTCGTGTCTACGTATCTTTTGATCTCATCAATGTTACCATCGGTGTCGGGCTGGTCGATGCTGAAAGAAGCCCTATCATGGCCCTTGTATATGTACTTGTAAAGGTATTTGGCGACCTTTATGCTGGAGCAAACCTCAACGTTGATGTGGCAATTGAACATCCGCAGAAGGTAAGGGTTATACGACACAACCCATCTGTTGTCCAACATTTTACCTCGGACCTTAGCCTGCTGACCATCATCTCGACGATGATAAACTGGGTATGAGTCCTTGCCCTGTGCCGTGTTTTCATTGAATGGTCGCGGGTATCTGCACTTGCACTCGTTCTGTTGCATGCACACATTTTTGGGGTTGAGAGCACTGCATGGTCCGTGCATCATATGTTTCAGTACTAAGGCATGGAGTTCAGGATACCTCTGCTTGTCTGGGAGCTCGGCAGAAATGAGTCGGTTGTACTGCTCCGGAACGACAAGCTTATAGGCAGAATCCATGATCAACAAAAAGTGTGCGTGGGGGAGGCCCCTCTTCTAGAACTCGACTACGTATACATGTGCGACAACAACGCCCAGGATATTCTTCTTGAACAACATCTCTTTCATAGCCTCTAGCTTGCCATGGAACACACGAGCCACAAGATCAGGTCGGTCTTGCGCTGTCTGACTAGGAAGCAACTCATTCATTATCTCTTCCCAGTTAGGGTTGCAGGTCATGGTCAAGAAGATGTCAGGCTTCCCATAGGTATGGACAATTGCCATGGCATCCATATGTCTCCGTTTCATGTCGCGGTCGCCACCTGG
This sequence comes from Triticum urartu, assembly GCF_056163025.1. Classification (NCBI taxonomy): domain Eukaryota; kingdom Viridiplantae; phylum Streptophyta; class Magnoliopsida; order Poales; family Poaceae; genus Triticum; species Triticum urartu. The sequence goes on along the minus strand of NW_028259461.1, from coordinate 3,474,707 downwards.
GTACGTTCCAGGGAGCACAATCCTTACTCCAACAGCGCTTGCTCGGGTCTCCCCAGATGTAATTGCATCAACAACTCCCTTATATAGGTCGGCACGGATCTTTGTCTGGTTCTTCCTGTACTATTTCAACCTACAACTCTCAATCTTGATGTACATGTCCACCCCCATTGCTGGAGCAATCATGCTCCACAGAGTATGGGATTGAATATACCAGGTCGTGTCTGCAGCATGTAACAGTAGTAGTCTCTCACGGAGACGCATAACCTGCTATTCCCCTCTGCATATGGATGAGTAACGCGGACATTAGGATTCATACGAGAACTATACAATTCATCTAAACGACAGAATACGCATAAGGCTTACCTGCATCCTGATCATCATCATCATCATCACGTCTACCTCTTGATTGTTGCACAACCGTCCAAGGGACATCACGTTTAGGTAGTTTCAGGTGCCAACCAAGCTCACCCCTTGGGTAGAATAATGGGTAAGAGAGCGGGTCATACGAGCCAGACTTCACATGTATACTGTGCCTCTGGTTGTCATTCCCGCCAAGTGTAATCCTCCAATCAAACCTCTTCGCTAGGTCCGTGCCCTCCACCCAAATTGCAGCTACCTCCGATGATAGAGGTCTATTATACTTCCCTTGATCTAGTCTGTGGTCCGTGTTGAGGTCTATCATGTAATCGTCGAGGTTGTCCCTGTGGGCACCCAAACTCCTAAATTGCTGGGAGTACGGGGTTTCCTTGACTATGTCCACTAACTTTTTGATGACATTATGATCTAATTTCTTGGTGGCAGGCTGGCGATGGGTTAGGCCGGGGTCGTCGTCGTAGAAGTACAACTGTAGATGCTCTGGACGGGATGTTGTCCCGAAGGAATGAACATTGTGGTAGATGGTGCCGTGCGCCCGGAAGGTGTACACCCCAGACTTCATGTTTGTGTAGCTTTCATCCAGGCTGACGCCGAGAGTTGTGAAGGAGAAGTGGCCGTTGAAGAACCGTATGTTCTCCCGAAAATGCCTAGAGTCCGCATCCGTGCTAGACCAAAGCCTCGTTAGCTCCGGGATGGGCTCCGGTTGCTTCAGCTCGATCTACCCATTGCGACAGCAGAATCCTGGGGCCTCGGACACAAACTTCTTGGCCTTGCAATGGTCACAGTTCGCGGCATGCTTGAGGATGTGTGTACTGTCGGGGAGGTTTGAGTACACATAGTCCAATGGATCATGGTCGACATAGGTATTGTGACTTGAGTCTTCCAATTCGTCGTGCTCCATGTCATCAACAACCGAGCCGGCAAACAATGTTTCTAATTAATGCGATACTCCCAACGTGTGGATCTTGCTCAAGCTAGTGTACATACCTCCACCAGCAAACATGTAATACTCATCATCGAAGAGGTTGTCAGGGTTGGCATTATCATTCATGAGACCACTAAGGCAAGCGTCCATGTCGTCTGCGCAGGTGCCGTATCAATAAATGAGGGTTCAGTGTCAAGGGATGCAAGGAGAGTAAGGATGGGAGTGTTACCTTCACTCCTGATCGTGTACTCCGGCGTGCTAGATGAGGTTGAGGCACCGTGTGCTTCAAGTATGGTTGGTTGTCCCGTTGAGCTCATTTTCGGTATGGAGATGGTCCTGGCGGTTCGGGTCTTCACCCTACTTGCAAAGCTTTCATTACGACGATCTAGCAGAGCCTTCCTCTCACCACGTGGAACCTTTGGTGATTTTCGCTTGACAATTTTCTCCTGACGCTTCTTCGCCGCCATACCTCCCTTGCAAGCTCGCTCTGTCGTCCTAAGCTGAGCTCTGGACTCATGCCTCTGCTCGTCAGTTGCACTATCCGCTATTGTTAGCAGATCACTGGTTTGCTGGTCGACACTTTTTAGGTGATCATCGTTTTCGATGAGGTCGCCATCTACAGCACCGTCACCAAAGATTCTACTTAGGTATGCACCTGCAACATTTATGAATTATCATAAATAACTGTTGAATGATTAAAAAATGAAAGCTGATTACTGATGGGATAACTACCATCAGTTTCGGTGTTGCGAATGTATGTGGGGGATGACGTGACGGTAGGAGCATAATCTATTTGTTCACCATGGGATTGTTGCGCAGGATCCAACATGACGATATTATCGTCCACCGTACTGCAACTGTAGGCGGCTACACCGATACGGAGCAAGTAAATATTTGTTTAATGCATACGAAAAAAAGATGTGGAGTACACATGCGAGAAATACCATAAGTTTTGAAGGTGTGACCGCATGTGCTTGCCGCAGCTGAGGTTGCTAAATCAGGACGAGGCATCGCAATGGATTCAGCACACGGGGTGTTCCGCATAGCTTTCTCCCGTTGTCGGTGCTGAGCACTCATCTCCCCTTTCTGCACTCGTGTCAAGCTATCTCGATGTTTCTGATCTGTCTCACGTCTATGCGTGTTTATTTGTTCCTTCTTCTCCTTGTAAGTGGCTCGCCTCTTTGCATTTACAATATCTCTTTGCTGTTGTGATAAGACATGACCAGTGTTTGCGTCGTCTTGTTTATTCTTCTGATAAGCTGCTCGCCTCTGTGCATTTATATTTTCTCTTTGTTCTCTTGTGTCATGTTGTTTCTTCTTCTGGTAAGATTCCCGTCTGCATGTGTTCAACTTATCGATCTGTTCTTGGTACCCTTGGTCTTCTTTTTTCTTTTTATAAGCTGCTCTTCTCCGTGCGTTCTTGGCATCCCGGGCCCTTGTAGCTGGATCTGTTATTGTACACATGTATATACACATTAGCATCTGAACCAAAACATTCAAGATAAATGATCTCACGGTTGACTGGAGCTACAGGTTAATCGTATTTACCGCTACAATCATGCACCATGAGGGCTACAATATATCAATGATAAAACAAACCAGATTACGAGCAAGTGGACCGCGAGATATACCTGGACTCCCTTTGGGGAGTTCTATGGTTTCAGCAGAGGGGATTGTAGCTTCATGTATAACCAGGCCGCTTGACGGTTGTGGGTCAGATGCAATGGCATCTGAAATATTATTCAAATTAGTAAAAACCAATATCAGAGGCATTCAAACCTTGCTGATGAGTTATACCTGGACTCCCTTTGGGGAGTTCAATGGTTGAGGGAGATGGTATTATTGCTTCACGAATAAACAAGCCGCTCGATGGTTGTGGGGCACATCACATGGCTTGCAAAAAGGGATTTTTCAAATTAGTATAAACCAATCTTGAAATCAAATTAGTAAAAACCAATATTGTTCAAATTCCATATACCTGGACCCTCGCTCGGGAGTATATCAACATTGGTGATATCACCAAGAGGGCGTCGGAGGTTATTTGTTGCCTCCATTTGTCGCTGTCGGTGTTGCTTATAAAGATTCACCCTTTCCCACCGAGAACCAAACGGGGTCAAGTCATTTGAGGACATCACTGTCACAGACAACTATCATTGGAAAAACAGATCAACAAGTACCATCTACTATATTTAACATACTTTAACCTACAATATCTCAGACCCATTAACATCAACTACTTGGAAAGCCCATGACTCAACACTAAGGAAGCGCCAGAGATTAAACCCTCAATATTTGTGATAACTAAACATATATATGCAACAAATGTTGGATTTATTCCTTCCTGCTTTTAAATAGTTTTTACTTTTCCTGATTTTCCTCTGGTACTGAAGTGATTTATGTTGTTGAATGCACTCATCAGGTTACAAAACGTGCAGAAAACCGATCACATGCTCACCAATACTCCAACGAGGCATCACTACCTGGGTTCCTAGTTCATTCAAGAGACAAACATCAAAGTCTGGAAGATATTTTAGAAATGATGAAGTCGACGTCCAGCAAGAAGCTCAAGGAGTTTTAATGGGCCACATTAAAATCTGTGAGCTCACCGGAATAGGGCAGTAACCTTTTCATCCCCTTGCATACTATTTGAGGGAAGAGTTCTTAGAAAACAGTTGAGAACTACCGTATATCTCCATATGGCATTGTAGAACTAAAAAGGTTATTTACTAAAAAGTGATTTACATAATTTGAGAACCACTGTAACTAAAAAGTGATTTACGCCCTCTCTCTACCATCTATAAAAATTGTGACAATGGAAGCTTGCATTGGATTTATTCCTTCCTGCTTTTAAATAGTTTTTAGTTTTGCTGATTTTCCCCTGGTACTGAAGTGATTTATGTTGTTGAATGCACTCATCAGGTTATAAAACGTGCAGAAAACTCATCACATGCTCACCAATACCCCAGCGAGGCATCACTACCTGGGTTCCTAGTTCATTGAAGAGACAAACATAAAAGTTTGGAAGATATTTTAGAAATGATGAAGTCACGTCCAGCAAGAAGCTCAAGGAGTTTTAATGGGCCACATTAAAATATGTGAGCTCATCGGAACAGGGCAGTAACCTTTTCACCCCCTTGCATACTATTTGAGGAAAGAGTTATTAGAAAACAGTTGATAACTACTGTATATCTCCATATGGCATTGTAGAACAAAACTGGTGATTTACTAAAAAGTGATTTACACACTCTGCCATCTATAAAAATTGTGACAATCGAAGCTTTGCATTTGTCCATATCAAGAACAGGAGTATAGATTCTAATCGCAGAGATTTACCTCTTTTACAGCGATTCTAATACCATTTTTTCCTTAAATCTAACAGCTCGATGCCTCGCTCATACAAGAAGGCCATGTGTGCATCGCTGGGGCTATAATGAACAGTTGGGGCTACTACATAAGAACAGTTGCGGCACTCACCAACAAAGGTAAAGTTAGAAATCGTGAAGCGTGCACAACTTACTGCCCTATGGTTCAAACTTGGTCGAACAACAGTAGGTGCTAACCTGTTGCTCGCAGCCGCGGCGGCACCGGTGCCTCCTGCTCTGATGGCAAACTTTGAAAGAAACAGGCCTCGCCCACCCGCTCCAATGGCAAACTGGTAGGATCCCAAACCGAGACCTGGAAGCATGGAGAAACAGGCCTCGCCCGTCCCGCTCAGAAACGTTTTGAAAATTGGTTTGTTGTTGTATATGGAAGGCATGAGATGGACAGAGTATGATTGGTCGCTTTATTTTTGGGCATTGGAGGTGTAAGATGGAAAGAACGAAAAGATTGATTGGCGTTGTATATCTGTTTGCGATTGCGATGCGATTTGATTCCTGTTGTGTATGGAAAGTATTATTTGAAAAGGATAATATTGTTTGGAAAGGATGCCATCGGTTAATATTTGATTCCTGTTGTGTATGGAAAATATTTTTTGGAAAGGTTATTATTGTTTGGAAAGGATGCCATCGGTTAATATTTGATTCCTATTGTGTATGGAAAGTATTATTTGGAAAGGTTATTATTGTTTGGAAAGGATGTCATCGATTAATATTGTTTGGCCTTTGTGGGGTTTATTTGGGATAGTCTCGGTTAATAAAAAAATAAAAAAAACGGTGAAAGTGGAATGGGATCGAGGGGTGGCCTATCGTTCGATGGGATGGGAAGGGTACGAGCGAACGAAACCACGTACGGACTGAAACATTAGGAGTAGAGATGATGTGCATGTGGACACCGGGATATTTTTGTTCTGGATTCGCCCCTGCCTACGACGGCCTCTTGGCCACCCATTAAATGCTCCGCCGCTGCAGTGAGGGCACCCACCGACATGTTGGCTTCGTCACCGTGGAGGCAGGGCACGTCCGACACGAAGCCACCACCGCTCGTGGCAGATTTCGCGTGCAGCGGCGTAGGACAGCTTGGACAGGCGAGGGTGGTGGCGCTCTTCCATCAACATGTCGGTGTAGTGTGCCCGTGCCTCGCCCGTGGTGATGCCGGCATCGACCGGCGAGGGCGGTGGCGTCGCCTTGTCCGCGTCGCTGCCCTTCAGAGAGCTCCCTGGTGTAACACCCCTAGTGTCATGCTACAGTAATCCCTTGTTAATGGTGCCATGTCATCATGTTACTGTTGCTATTCTTCATTTGATCCAAATCACAATTCAAATTCAAATTCAATCTAAAGTCAAAAATTCATATTTGGTAGACATGAAATCTAATATGTTCATCATGTGGCAAATATTCTTTTGATAATATTGGTAGTGAACTATCATTTTTCCAAAATGTCTAAATGCCCTTTGTGTATAAAACTGTGGCTTAAACAATTATGTAAATGCCTTTTATAATTTCTAACAAACTAATTTATTAGAGTACGAAACTTTTTGTGGAAGAGGTATAAATAGTAATACTAGTTTAGAAACTAGTTTTACATTTTACTTAAACTAAGTTAAGGTGAAAATAAATAAAACAAAATAAAACAAAAACACAAACAAGAAATAAAAAGTTAAAAAGAAAACCCCAGGCCAACTGGGCCATCCGGCACCTAACCCCCTGGGCTGGCCACAACCGGCCCACCATTCCCTTCACCCACCTCCCCTGTTCCACTAACCGCGTCGCTACAGGGGAGGGGTTGCCCCTGACCATCTCGCCGGCGCCGTCGGGCAGAGGATAAGGACTCCCCCTCGTCCCCTCGATTCCTCTCCTGCTCCCAGATCCACCTCGCCTCCTTCCCTCCCCCCTCTCGCCAAATCCGCTCCGCCGCGGCACCCTGTTGCCGTTGACGCCACGCCCGTGGACGCCCGAAGCCGCTCCGCTTGACGCACCACCTTCGCCGTCGTCGTCGCCGTCCGCGTGCTCCTCGACGACCCCGAGACCCGCTAGCGTGTCCAGAAGGACCGTCGTACTCCGCGGCCTCGTTTGCACCACCGTGACGGTGCCGAGGACATCCAAGACGACGCCCGCTCCCTCTTCTTCATCGGGTCGCCGCCGTCGTCCATCATCGTTGCCGCACCGCTGTTGCTACTAATCTGTCACCGGACCCCGTGCGCCCCCACTATGAGCTCTCATTCCCCTCCGTTTCCCTCTGTCGTGTCGTAGCCGCTTACCGCGCCATACTGCGGCGCTCGAGCTTCGGCCGAGCTCTCGGTCTACCCGGTCACCCGCGCCTCGTGACCATCGCAGTTCCCTGCTGCTGCTCCCCGCGCCGGCGCTCCCCTCACCGCTCCCTTACCCCGCGCCCGCCGCGTGTAGGCCACGCATCGGCCTGCCCGTCCGCTCGCGAACCGCGCCCGACCACCACCTGTTGGGTTTCGTAGTAATTTCCAAAAATTTCCTACGCACACGCAAGATCATGGTAATGCATAGCAACGAGAGGGGAGAGTGTTGTCTACGTACCCACGCAGACCGACTGCGGAAGCGTTGACACAACGTAGAGGAAGTAGTCGTACGTCTTCACGATCCAACCGATCAAGCACTGAAACTACGGCACCTCCGAGTTCAAGCACACGTTCAGCTCGATGACGATCCCCGGACTCCGATCCAGCAAAGTGTCGGGGAAGAGTTCCGTCAGCACAACGGTGTGGTGACGATCTTGATGCACTACAGTAGCAGGGCTTCGCCTAAACTCCGCTACAGTATTATCGAGGAATATGGTGGCTGGGGGCACCGCACACGGCTAAGGAATAGATCACGTGGATCAACTTGTGTGTTTCTGGGGTGCCTCTGCCTCAGTATATAAAGGAGCCAAGGGGGAGGGGGCGCCGGCCAGGAGAAGGGCGCAGGAGGAGTCCTACTCCTTCCGGGAGTAGGACTCCCCCCCCCCCAATCCTAGTTGGACTAGGATTCCCCGAGGGGGAAAGAGGGAGACGGGGGCCGGCCACCTCTCCTAGTCCTAATAGGACTAGGGGAGGGGGGAGGTGCGCAGCCACCTTGGGCTGCCCCTTTCTCCTTTCCACTAAAGCCCATTAAGGCCCATATGGCTCCCGGGGGGTTCCGGTAAAATCCTGATTTCACCCGGAACACTTCCGATATCCAAACATAGGCTTCCAATATATCAATCTTTACGTCTCGACCATTTCGAGACTCCTCGTCATGTCCATGATCACATCCGGGACTCCGAACAACCTTCGGTACATCAAAATGCATAAACTCATAATATAACTGTCATCGTAACCTTAAGCGTGCGGACCCTACGGGTTCGAGAACAATGTAGACATGACCGAGACACGTCTCCGGTCAATAACCAATAGCGGGACCTGGATGCCCATATTGGCTCCTACATATTCTACGAAGATCTTTATCGGTCAGACCGCATAACAACATACGTTGTTCCCTTTGTCATCGGTATGTTACTTGCCCGAGATTCGATCGTCGGTATCCAATACCTAGTTCAATCTCGTTACGGCAAGTCTCCTTACTCGTTCCGTAATACATCATCTCACAACTAACATATTAGTTGTAATGCTTGCAAGGCTTATGTGATGTGCATTACCGAGAGGGCCCAGAGATACCTCTCTGACAATCGGAGTGACAAATCCTAATCTTGAAATACACCAACCCAACATGTACCTTTGGAGACACCTGTAGTACTCCTTTATAATCACCCAGTTACGTTGTGACGTTTGGTAGTACCCAAAGTGTTCCTCCGGTAAACGGGAGTTGCATAATCTCATAGTTATAGGAACATGTATAAGTCATGAAGAAAGCAATAGCAACATACTAAATGATCGGGTGCTAAGCTAATGGAATGGGTCATGTCAATCAGATCAATCAACTAATGATGTGACCTCGTTAATCAAATAACAACTCATTGTTCATGGTTAGGAAACATAACCATCTTTGATTAACGAGCTATTCAAGTAGAGGCATACTAGTGACATTTTGTTTGTCTATGTATTCACACATGTATTATGTTTCCGGTTAATACAATTCTAGCATGAATAATAAACATTTATCATGATATAAGGAAATAAATAATAACTTTATTATTGCCTCTAGGGCATATTTCCTTCAGTCTCCCACTTGCACTAGAGTCAATAATCTAGATTACACTGTAACGATTCTAACACCCATGGAGACTTGGTGCTGATCATGTTTTGCTCGTGGAAGAGGCTTAGTCAACGGGTCTGCAACATTCAGTTCCGTATGTATCTTGCAAATCTCTATGCCTCCCACCTGGACTAGATCCCGGATGGAGTTGAAGCGTCTCTTGATGTGCTTGGTCCTTTTGTGAAATCTGGATTCCTTTGCCAAGGCAATTGCACCAGTATTGTCACAAAAGATTTTCATTGGACCCGATGCACTAGGTATGACACCTAGATCGGATATGAACTCCTTCATCCAGACTCCTTCGTTCGCTGCTTCCGAAGCAGCTATGTACTCCTCTTCACATGTAGATCCCGCTACGACGCTTTGTTTAGAACTGCACCAACTAACAGCCCCACCGTTTAATGTAAACACGTATCTGGTTTGCGATTTAGAATCGTCCAGATCAGTGTCAAACCTTGCATCAACGTAACCTTTTACGGTGAGCTCTTTGTCACCTCCATATACGAGAAACATATCCTTAGTCCTTTTCAGGTATTTCAGGATGTTCTTGACCGCTGTCCAGTGATCCACTCCTAGATTACTTTGGTACCTCCCTGCTGAACTTATAGCAAGGCACACATGAGGTCTGGTACACAGCATTGCATACATGATAGAGCCTATGGCTGAAGCATAGGGAACATCTTTCATTTTCTCTCTATCTTCTGCAGTGGTCGGGCATTGAGTCTTACTCAACTTCACACCTTGTAACACAGGCAAGAACCCTTTCTTTGCTTGATCCATTTTGAACTTCTTCAAAACTTTGTCAAGGTATGTGCTTTGTGAAAGTCCAATTAAGCGTCCTGATCTATCTCTATAGATCTTAATGCCTAATATGTAAGCAGCTTCACCGAGGTCTTTCATTGAAAAACTCTTATTCAAGTATCCCTTTATGCTATCCAGAAATTCTATATCATTTCCAATTAGTAATATGTCATCCACATATAATATCAGAAATGCTACAGAGCTCCCACTCACTTTCTTGTAAATACAGGCTTCTCCGAAAGTCTGTATAAAACCAAATGCTTTGATCACACTATCAAAGCGTTTATTCCAACTCCGAGAGGCTTGCACCAGTCCATAAATGGATCGCTGGAGCTTGCACACTTTGTTAGCTCCCTTTGGATCGACAAAACCTTCCGGTTGCATCATATACAACTCTTCTTCCAGAAATCCATTCAGGAATGCAGTTTTGACATCCATCTGCCAAATTTCATAATCATAAAATGCGGCAATCGCTAACATGATTCGGACAGACTTAGGCATCGCTACAGGTGAGAAAGTCTCATCGTAGTCAACCCCTTGAACTTGTCGAAAACCTTTCGCGACAAGTCGAGCTTTGTAGACAGTAACATTACCATCAGCGTCAGTCTTCTTCTTGAAGATCCATTTATTCTCAATTGCTTGCCGATCATCGGGCAAGTCAACCAAAGTCCATACTTTGTTCTCATACATGGATCCATCTCAGATTTCATTGCTTCAAGCCATTTTGCGGAATCTGGGATCACCATCGCTTCTTCATAGTTCGTAGGTTCATCATGATCTAGTAGCATGACTTCCAGAACAGGATTACCGTACCACTCTGACGCGGATCTTACTCTGGTTGATCTACGAGGTTCAGTAGTATCTTGATCTGAAGTTTCATGATCATTATCATTAGCTTCCTCACTAACTGGTGTAGGTGTCACTGAAACAGTTTTCTGTGATGTACTACTTTCCAGTAAGGGAGCAGGTACAGTTACCTCGTCAAGTTCTACTTTCCTCCCACTCACTTCTTTCGAGAGAAACTCCTTCTCTAGAAAGGATCCATTCTTAGCAACGAATGTCTTGCCTTCGGATCTGTGATAGAAGGTGTACCCAATAGTCTCCTTTGGGTATCCTATGAAGACACATTTCTCCGATTTGGGTTCGAGCTTATCAGGTTGAAGCTTTTTCACATAAGCATCACAGCCCCAAACTTTAAGAAACGACAACTTTGGTTTCTTGCCAAACCACAGTTCATAAGGCGTCGTCTCAACGGATTTTGATGGTGCCCTATTTAACGTGAATGCGGCCGTCTCTAAAGCATAACCCCAAAACGATAGCGGTAAATCAGTAAGAGACATCATAGATCGCACCATATCTAGTAAAGTACGATTACGACGTTCGGACACACCATTACGCTGTGGTGTTCCGGGTGGCGTGAGTTGCGAAACTATTCCACAATTTTTCAAATGTACACCAAACTCGTAACTCAAATATTCTCCTCCACGATCAGATCGTAGAAACTTTATTTTCTTGTTACGATGTTCTTCAACTTCACTCTGAAATTCTTTGAACTTTTCAAATGTTTCAGACTTATGTTTCATTAAGTAGATATACCCATATCTGCTTAAATCATCTGTGAAGGTGAGAAAATAACGATATCCGCCACGAGCCTCAATATTCATCGGACCACATACATCGGTATGTATGATTTCCAACAAATCTGTTGCTCTCTCCATAGTACCGGAGAACGGTGTTTTAGTCATCTTGCCCATGAGGCACGGTTCGCAAGTACCAAGTGATTCATAATCAAGTGGTTCCAAAAGTCCATTAGTATGGAGTTTCTTCATGCGCTTTACACCGATATGACCTAAATGACAGTGCCACAAATAAGTTGCACTTTCATTATCAACTCTGCATCTTTTGGCTTCAACATTATGAATATGTGTATTACTACTATCGAGATTCAATAAGAATAGACCACTCTTTAAGGGTGCATGACATTAAAAGATATTACTCATATAAATAGAACAACCATTATTCTCTGATTTAAGTGAATAACCGTCTCGCATTAAACAAGATCCAGATATAATGTTCATGCTCAACGCTGGCACCAAATAACAATTATTTAGGTCTAATACTAATCCCGAAGGTAGATGTAGAGGTAGCGTGCCGACCGCGATCACATCGACTTTGGAACCGTTTCCCATGCGCATCGTCACCTCGTCCTTCGCAAGTGTTCGCTTAATCCGTAGTCCCTGTTTCGAGTTGCAAATATTAGCAACGGAACCAGTATCAAATACCCAGGTGCTACTGCGAGCTCTAGTAAGGTACACATCAATAACATGTATATCACATATACCTTTGTTCATCTTTCCATCCTTCTTATCCGCCAAATACTTGGGGCAGTTCCGCTTCCAGTGACCAGTCTGCTTGCAGTAGAAGCACTCAGTTTCAGGCTTAGGTCCAGACTTGGGTTTCTTCTCCTGAGAAGCAACTTGCTTGCTGTTCTTCTTGAAGTTCCCCTTCTTCTTCCCTTTGCCCTTTTTCTTGAAACTAGTGGTCTTGTTAACCATCAACACTTGATGCTCCTTTTTGATTTCTACCTCCGCAGCTTTCAGCATTGCGAAGAGCTCGGTACCATATATCGCATACATTCTTAGAAGAGAACTCCCAGAATATGAAGAAGATGCTCGACAGATCGTCCGTCGATCTAAGGGCTTCACCATGATAAGAGGACAGTTGTTCAGAGAAAGTGGGACCGGAGTCTGCCAGAAATGCATAACACCTGAAGAAGGTGAAGTGATCCTCAATGATATCCACTCGGGGACCTGTGGTCACCATGCGTCCTCTCGGACCATTATGGCCAAAGCATACTGAGCGGGATTTTACTAGCCTCGAGCAAATGAGATGGCACAATAAATAGTCGACAAGTGTGAAGGTTGTCAGTTCTACTCCAACATGTCTCACAAGCCTGCGTCAGCCCTGAAAACCATTCCGCTCGTCTGGCCTTTTGATGTTTGGGGATTGGATATGGTTGGACCTTTGAGGACTGGCAGGAGTGGATTCACTCATGTGCTTGTAGCAGTCGACAAGTTCACCAAATGGATTGAAGCCAAGCCTATCAAGAACCTTGATGCCAGTACTGCCGTCAGCTTCATCAGAGAGATAACATTCAGATATGGTGTTCCCCATAGCATCCTCACTGACAACGGATCAAACTTTGATTCTGATGAGTTCAGGACTTTTTGTGCTTCACAAGGTACTCGAGTCGACTATGCCTCGGTTGCTCACCCCTAGTCGAATGGACAGGCTGAAAGGGCAAATGGATTGATTCTCAAAGGACTGAAACCTCGACTGATGCGTGACCTCAAACACGCAGCAGGAGCCTAGGTCAATGAACTTCCATCAGTATTATGGGGATTGGGGACAACTCCCAATCGGTCGACTGGCAGAACCCCGTTTTTCTTGGTTTATGGAGCCGAAGTTGTACTTCCGAGTGACTTGCTCCACAATGCACCCCGAGTCGAGCTTTTCACAGAGGAAGAAGCAGAACAAGCGCGACAAGATGCGGTTAACCTCCTTGAAGAAGAAAGAGAGATGGCCTTGATCCTATCAACCATTTACCAATAAGATTTACGTCGATTCCATGCCAGAAATGTGAGGAGTCGAACATTTCAAGAGGGAGACTTAGTTCTCCGAGTGGATCAGCAGAAACCGCACAAGCTTGCTCCCTCTTGGGAAGGCCCCATTGTGGCCACCAGAGTGCTCCACAATGGAGCGTACCACCTTTACGACGTCGAGCACAAGAAAGACGAGCCACGCGCCTGGAATGCAGAGCGGCTCCGCCCCTTTTATACATAAACACTCAGTCTGCTGAGATGTAATAAAAAACACCTTTGTATTTTGTTTATCAAAGACAAGAGTTTTACAGTCTTCTAAAAAGATTGTCGATTGTTTACATATGTTTCTGAAATCCCCCAGTGGGTGGCATAGCTGCAGTCCAGTACTCGCCTAAGTTTCAAAAATCCTACCGAGTGATTAAGTCTCTCACTCGGGGGCTTAGCTGCAGTCCAGTACTCGCCTAAGTTTCAAAAATCCTACCGAGTGATGAGCAAGTCTCTCACTTGGGGGCTTAGCTGCAGTCTAGTACTCGCCTAAGTTTCAAAAATCCTACTGAGTGATGAGCAAGTCTCTCACAAAGAGGCTTAGCTGTAGTCCAGTACTCGCCTAATGTTCAAAAATCCTACCAAGTGATGAGCAAGTCCCTCACTCGGAGGCTTAGCTGCAGTCCAGTACTCGCCTAAGTTTCAAAAATCCTACCGAGTGATGAGAAAGTCTCTCACTCGGGGGTTAGCTGCAGTCCAATACTCGCCTAAGTTTGAAAAATCCTACTGAGTGATGAGCAAGTCTCTCACTCGGAGGCTTAGCTACAGTCCAGTACTCGCTTAAGTTTCAAAAATCCTACCAAGTGATGAGCAAGTCTCTCACTCGGGGGGCTTAGCTACAGTCCAGTACTCGCCTAAGTTTCAAAAATCCTATCTAGTGATGAGAAAGTCTCTCACTCGGGGGCTTAGCTGCAGTCCAGTACTCGCCTAAGTTTCAAAAATCCTACCGAGTGATGAGCAAGTCTCTCACTCGGAGGCTTAGCTGCAGTCCAGTACTCGCCAAAGTTTCAAAACCATCCTACAGAGTGATGAGCAAGTCTCTCACTCGGGGGCTTAGCTGCAGTCCAGTAGTTGCCTAAGTTTCAAAAATCCTACCGAGTGATGAGCAAGTCTCTCACTCGGAGGCTTAACTGCAGTCCAATACTCGCCTAAGTTTCAAAACCATCCTACCGAGTGATGAGCAAGTCTCTCACTCGGGGGCTTAGCTGAAGTCCAGTACTCGCCTAAGTTTCAAAACTCCTACCGAGTGATGAGCAAGTCTCCCACTTGGGGGCTTAGCTGCAGTCCAGTACTCGCTTAAGTTTCAAAAATCCTACCGAGTGATGAGCAAGTCTCTCACTCGGGGGCTTAGCTGCAGTCCAGTACTCGCCTAAGTTTTAAAAATCCTACCGAGTGATGAGCAAGTCTCTCACTCGGGGGCTTAGCTGCAGTCCAGTACTCGCCTAAGTTTTAAAAATCCTACCGAGTGATGAGCAAGTCTCTCACTCGGGGGCTTAGCTGCAGTCCAGTACTCGCCTAAGTTTCAAAAATCCAACCGAGTGATGAGCAAGTCTCTCACTCGGAGGCTTAGCTGCAGTCCAGTACTCGCCTAAGTTTCAAAAATCCTACCGAGTGATGAGCAAGTCTCTCACTCAAGGGCTTAGCTGTAGTCCAGTACTCGCCTAAGTTTCAAAAATCCTACTGATTGATGAGCAAGTCTCTCACTCAGAGGCTTAACTGCAGTCCAGTACTCGCCTAAGTTTCAAAACCATCCTACCGAGTGATGAGCAAGTCTCTCACTCGGGGGCTTAGCTGCAGTCCAGTACTCGCTTAAGTTTCAAAAATCCTACCGAATGATGAGAAAACCTCACAAACGGAGGCTTAGCTGCAGTCCAGTACTCGCCTAAGTTTCAAAAATCCTACCGAGTGATGAGCAAACCTCACACTCGGAGGCTTAGCTGCAGTCCAGTACTCGCCTAAGTTTCAAAAATCCTACCGAGTGATGAGCAAGTCTCTTACTCGGTGGCTTAGCTGTAGTCCAGTACTCGCCTAAGTTTCAGAAATCCTACCAAGTGATGAGAAAGTCTCTCACTCAGGGGCTTAGCTGCAGTCCAGTACTCGCCTAAGTTTCAAAAATCCTACTGAGTGATGAGCAAACCTCACACTTGGAGGCTTAGCTGCAGTCCAGTACTCACCTAAGTTCCAAAACCATCCCTATCCACAAGGATGACGAGGTGCAGGTCGACTGCAATCCTGTCATGGAGCTACGCTACAAGTATAATGTCCGCTCCATCCCTATCCGCAAGGATGACGAGGTGCAGGTCGACTGCAATCCCCTCACGAAGCTACGCTACAAGTACAATGCCGCTCCATCCCTATCCGCAGGGATGACGAGGTGCAGGTCGACCGCAACCCTCTCCTTGGAGCTGCGCCACAAATACAATGTGCGCTCCATCCTTATCCACAAGGACGGCGAGGTGCAGGTTGACTTCAGAGTTGCATTTCGAAGGAGAGTCCGACCGAAGAACAAGTTCTACTCGAAGATGAACGCAATCATATGCAGAAGATAAACCAAGATCGGATAAAATCTCAAAAGTCTCAAAACGAAGATAAAAGTACTCGGGCATCAGGCCCAAAAGAGTTTAGCGGTTACAGAAACCACTCGGCATTCCGAGACAAATTTAAGGCAAGTTTAAATCTCAAGTTTGTTCATTCGGCAGGAGGAGGGCTCGCAGGCTCGACGAATTCGTCCAAGTCAATTCCATCAGCGATCCGAGTGGCAGCAATAATGAAACTCTCCATGAAGGACTGGAAGTCATGCCTTTTGGTGTTGGCAACCTTGTTCGCCGCCAGCTTATCTTCACGGGCCTCCTTGCAATGGACTCTTAGCAGCGATAGAGCCACGTCAGCACCGCATTGGGCAGAGGACTTCTTCCATTCCTGCACTCGACCGGGGACCTCGTTGAGTCGAGTAATCAGAGACTCGAGATCATTTTGAAGCATCGCCCTTGGCCAGAGCGGTGAGTCGATGCGTGAAACTGCCACCTTCAGACGAGCAAGGTAACTTGTAACACTGGCGACGCGGGATTCCAGTCGAAGCACATTCATGGCAACCTCATCGCCGACTGGAGAAACGATAGGGTCCAAACCCGTCTCGATCTGTCCAGTCTCCTTGTCAAAGTTTTGGCAGAATTCTACAGTCAAGGAGTTAGTGAGTCGACTGGATAGGACTAACTTGCAAGCAGCAAAGCATTCGGATTAAAAGGGGTACCTTCGAGCATAAGAAAGAGCTTCTTGGCGAGAGTTCTCAGATAAGCTTCCAAGTCATTTCTCTTACGAGCCATGGATTCCAGCTTCTCGTTCAGAGCCACCTTATCCTTCTTCAGACGAGTCGCCTCTCGGTTGGATTTAGTGAGAGAGGACTTCAGCTTGCTTACTTCCACTTCCAGCGCTCCGACTGAAGCTAGCTTTTTGTCAGCAAGAGTAGTCTTCTCTTGAGCCTCCTTCTGCGCAGCTGCAAGGTCCAAGTCCTTCTTCTCGAGAGCCAACCTCATTTTCTCTACAAAATAAGCATTTAGATCAAACAAAAGATCAAAGGGATAATTTAAAAAGACGATCGACATGAGCAGTCGACAGGCAGTTACCTTCCATACCAGCAACTTTATCTTGAGCTTTCTTCAAGTTTTGTTGGGCCAGTTCCTGGTCAAGGTTGAGCTGCCTCTGCTTATCCTCAAATTCAGCAAACTTGGAAGTGAGAGTACACGGTTTCTGCAGAGAGTAAAAGACATATCAATCGACAAGATCAAAGATTATTTACTTCTGAGTGAATAAAATTTCAAAGTTTAGTCAGACCCCAAACGAATGCCAGCAATCGACTGCGGTCTTAGGGACTACACCCAGTGGGTGCACTTGGCGTGCCCCCACTGGTTCAGTTTCCACTCAGCCGGTACGCCCAGGTCGAGTAAAAAAACAAAGTACTCAGACCCCGGCCGACTGCCAGCAGCCAACCGCGGTCTCGGGGACTACACCCAGTGGGTGCACTTGGCGTGCCCCCACTGGTTCAGATCCCACTCGGCATGCTCTGCCCAGGTCGAGTGGAAGAAAGGAAAGAGAAAGAAGCGCTCAGACCCCAGCCGACTGCCCGCAGTCGACTGCGATCTTGGGGACTACACCCGGTGGGTGCACTTAGCGTGTCCCCACTGGTTCAGATCTCATTCAACCAGACCGAGTGGAAGAGTGCAAATACTAAAGACAACAAAACACCCAGTGGGTGTACAGATTCGAAGCAGACAACAAGAGATTGTACAAAGGAAAATATTCAGGCAGCATATCCTAAGAGAACAAGTTCAGTTGGAAGTCAACTTACCTGGACATTGGCTCGGAGAGCCGCGCTGGCATCATAAGAAGCCTGGCTATTGTCTTGCACCGCCTTCATCTGCTCCATCATTACGCCAGCCTGACGGATAGCCTCTGCAGCGGTGTCCAATTGGCTTTTCGGAACATGATAGGTGGTGAAGAAGGGGACAGACGGTCCAGATGCAGCAGCTTGGGGCTCCGAGGCATGAGGTTGGATGACTGAAGAAAACACTGGTACAGTCGACGGTGCGGGGCGTTCACTCGACACTGGGACAAAAAAAGTTATAGAGGCTCTACCTGCATCTTCAGGCTGCTGGACTGTTTGTTCTATCGCCAGTTCCGACTGGGATATCTTGCCAGCCGCTGCTTTCTTGCTCCTTCTGGGCCTCGGTATCACGTCTTCGTCGTCTTCCGGAAGCTCGATAACATTGAGTGGGGCTTCAAAGAAATCAGTCGACCCCAAGTGAATCAACAGAATTTAATCGACCAAATAATCAGGAACAAGATCACGAGAATTGTACCTGGGTTGGAGGTAACCGCGTCTTCCATCTCCTTGTCTCGGTACTGGTGGGTGGAAGTTCCAGAAGTGGCAGCACTGCAAATATCAGCATTCAGTCGGTTACGTTCTGTTACCCAAGTCAACCAAAGGATCAGGCCAGATTGTTACCCAGAGACTGTGGGAATGACCACTTTGATTTTGGGCAAAGCCTTCGGAGGTTTGGAAGATGTGGCCTTCGGTGGTTTCGTCACTGGAGGCGGTGCAGTCTTGGGCTGTTTCGATACCTTCTCGGTCGGCACTGGAGAAGACGTCCGAGGGCGCTTTGAAGACTGCCCAGTTGGTGTGGCCACCAGGTCAGGGGTGATTGCCGGGTCGTGAGCGTGCTTGGACCTCCTTTCTCTGCGAGGAGGCGAGTCGACCTCTTCTTCATCACTCGGGTCTTCGCTCTCCTCGTCCTCCTCTACATCCGAGTGCCACTCGCCACTCTCGCCCCCGCTCGCCTCTCCCTCGACATTTTGCTCCTGTACTCCATTGGGTATTGAGTACATATAAACAAGAGCCTGAAAGCCAACGAACAAAAGAAAGACAGTTGACCGTCAACAAGATGCTACATACTAAATCAAGAAGACACTCGATAATGCAGAATCGTACCTGTTCCGGCTGGCGCAAATGGTCGAATGGAACCACCCTCCTAGACCCCCGGGGGTTATCCTTGTTGCCGGTAATACCTCTCAGCCACTGCTCCACTGTGTCCTCACTGACATCCTTCGGGTGGATCCGAGTGGAATCCTCGAGTCCCGAGTACATCCATATCGGATGGTCACGACTTTGGAGTGGTTGGATGTGTCGACTGAGGAAGACCTCCAGCAGGTCCATACCGGTCACTCTGTCGCGGACGAGTTGGACAACCCGCTTGACCAACACCTTCACCTGCACCTTCTCCTCTGGGATCACTCTCAAGGTGGAGGGCTTCTCCACTCAAGCCATGGAAAAGGGGGGAAGTCCAGTCGACTGTCCCGGAGTCGGCTGGTCCTTGCAGTAGAACCAGGTCGACTGCCAACCCCGGATCGAGTCGGGAAGGATCATAGTTGGAAAGTGCTTTTGTTCCTCATCTGAATTCCAAGACCCCCGCACATCTGTATCACATGCGTCCTCTCGTCACTCGGGTTGGCCTTCTTGACCGTCTGAGAGCGACACGTGAATATGTGCTTGAAGAGACCCCAGTGTGGTTGACAACCCAATAAGTTCTCGCACATGGACACGAAAGCGGCAAGGTACATGGTGGTGTTTGGAGAAAAGTGGTGGAGTTGAGCCCCAAAGAAGTTCAAGAAACTGCAAAAGAAAGGATGGGGAGGCAAAGAAAACCCGCGGTCGACGTGAGTGGCAAGGAGAACGCACTCACCCTCCTGCGGCTGCGGCTCAGTCTCGTTCCCCGGGAGCCACACCGATTCATGAGGGATCAATCCCCCCTCAACCAAGTCATCAATATCATCTGGGCTGATTGTCGAGCAGATCCAGTCGCCCTGGATCCAGCCCGGCGGCAGGCCGGACCTCGACGAAGATCCGCCCCGGCTGGTCCTCTTCCCTTTCGCCTTTGCCGTCGCCTTCTTCGCACGCTCCAACGCCACCGTCTTCTCCTTCCCCATGGCTGCAGATCGAGTTCGATCAGGACGACAACGCCGAGAGCAGAGGCAGATGCAGTGGAGAAAATAGAGGAGGAAGGGGAACAATGAGAACGCACTGTGTGAAAATCCCCGTCCAACGCCTTATATGAGGGTATTTCCGAGTGGCTGACTCGTGGGCCCAGGCGATCCGATCAAATCCCGCAACAGTCGCGCGTGCGATACATGGCGAAAAAGGTGGCGCGGAGATCGAGGCGGCCTGCCTAATCCGCCCCGATTAGTGCGGCCTCCCCCGTCTGGCGCGCTTCCCAAAATTCGAATCCTGTGAAATCCGCAGACAGCAGAGCAACCCGTCAGACGGAAGATTTTTCCCATATCAACACTCGAAGCTCAACAATGAAAGTTCACTCGACAAAACCAAGAATGGATCAAAGTGACTGAACAAGCATTTGAGGTCATCTTGAATGTTCATTCGACCTCTCGACAAGACATTTCCGAAGCGCAAAAGCTGAATCAGAGAGGTTATCAACTCCTTCTCCACTCGGACCCTGAACCATTCGGGGGCTAATGATGAGGTTGTGTACCTAGGGTAGGGTCATAGGCCTGACCTAGACACCTTCCGCTAGGATATCACCCTAAAGCCAGAATCATTCAAAGGGTACCATCATCCACTTGACCAGAGACGTTCCACTCGGAAGAATCAATGTCACTCGACCGTCGCAGAAGCCACTCGACGAACAGAAGATCTAAAGCCACTCTGCTCCAACAATGGTCGAGCATTTACTTATAGGCTTAATTCTCATTTATAGCACTTAATGGCTAGCATTACCAGTAACATTCCTCTCTTAATGTACATTGAACCCTGTGTAACTGCGGGGAGCAGGGGTCCTGGTGCACTCTATATAAGCCACCCCCTCCTCTGGGACAAGGGTTCGCATCTTTTGTAAACACACACACATAATCCAGTCGACCGCCTCAGGGCACCGAGACGTAGGGCTGTTACTTCCTCCGAGAAGGGCCTGAACTCGTAAAACTCGTGTGTACAACTACTCCATATCTAGGATCTTGCCTCCTCATACCTACCCCCCATTCTACTGTCAATCTTAGAGCCACAACACCCCCTCCCAAACCGGTCCCGTCACCGTACGACAACGCAGTCACCTCCACGACCGGCATCATCTGAGTCCGCACGTGCGGTGAAACAACAGGATAGGCATCTGCGTCTGCAAAGTCCTGTGGGAAGCGTGTGTTCTAGCACATCCTCACACGCCACCCGATCGCTCCACAACCTAGGAGGAGCAGAAGCTGGCTCAAAAGAATCAAATCTCAGAGTGTTCATAGGCACCGTAGCTGAAGGAGCAGCCCCAGTCCCGGGCGTCTGTGAGGCGGAACCCATGTTATTGGACAACTCATGCCTAACATCCTCCCCTCATGCCTCCATATTACCCGATCCATCATCCTTATCCTTCATATCCACATCAGTCCCTGCTAGAGCCTCAGCAAAGAGATCGGTGTCCTCAAACTCAATCTCAAGGTTGTATACCAGGCCCCTATATGTCCACTTGACCACGTCAGGCACAAACTCGACGTCTAGGACACTCATCATTAGTCGTGCCACCCCGTTAGCTCTGGTAAAGGCCATGTCCACCCTCTCAGTTTTCCCGACCAGCATCCTCAATCTAGCAGCGACCCGAGCATCCTGAAGCGGCTTCGATGGAGCCCCCGAGAATCGTAGCCAGACCTGAGTGAGAGGCTTGCCCTGTGGCTCTACCTTCTTCCACTCATGAAACTCGAGGATGCACTCGGTGCCAGGTACTCGGCACAACCCAAAACAGAGAAGACGCTCCAAGTCCTCTGTTGTAGGGAAGTCCACCTTATACATATTGGCCTCGAGTCGCATAAGCTCCCACTGAAAATTACCTGGAGCTAACACACTAAGCCTCTGCATAGTTTGAGCCTCAGACACATCACCTTTCGTGACTTTGACAATCCCCGTGGTCGTGCTCTGGGGCTCCTTTGGGATCTCCCTCGCACTAGGAGACTCAAAAAACATGAACTCGGCACAGTAAACTTCATAAATGGTAATACTCTGTATCTGATCACGCAATATCGGACACTCCCCCGTATGATGCGCTGGCTCGAGGCAGGTATCACATAACTCAGTCACACATTCTGCTATAAAGTGTCCTCTCTCACCACAACGATAACACAACATCTTCTCCTTTTACAAGCCCACTTGGGAGCTCTATCACCATCTGTCTTGTTGGCGGCACTGACAGCACCCGTCACCAAGGGCTCAATCACAGGCACGTCAGCATTAGCCGGCGCCGTCACCGCATCCATAACCTAGCCGGACAATTCCGGTGTCTGTCCTGAAGCAGCCACCTCCGAGGACGCCGTCGACTCCACAACGACAGGCGGTGGAGGTTGGCGATAACGGTTCCGACCACCGCGACCACCACGATGACCTTGGTAACCACCTCTCTGCCGGTAATCTGGGCCAGATGCCCCCTCAACAAAGCCTCCCGGGGGAAGGGTGTAAAAAGGTCTTTCTGATGTTCCATCACTCTGTGGAGGGATGGACCGTCGTGGAAGAGGACGCGGCCAATTCCGGACATCAAGGGCATTGTAGTATCATGGAACCGAGCGGGGATTCAAATGGAACGTGGAGGTGGGAACGAAGCTGGTGGAGATGGCCCTCTTCCCTGTGTTTTTGAGGAAGCCGAGCAACGGAGGCGTCGGGTGCAACGCGCGGTAGTGGCGGAGGAACCAGGGGCTGGAGATGTAACGGCACTGGTTCTTGCCGGCGACACAGGCCTTGGCCTTCCGGACAAAGGTGGAGGAGAATCTTCTCGGTCAGCTCTTTAGGCAGGTCGCCTGGAGGAGGGCCAGCGCCGGCCAGGCGAGGGCTCCTACGTGGCCCGGAGGAACTAGCAGTCGGCGGCTGCCGAGAAGAATGTCGGTGCGGTGGTCGCATCTCCGTTGCAAATGTAGGCGCGGCGTCCTAGTGCTTGTTGGTTTTTTCCTGTTGGCGACAATATAATTTGCGTTGAGGCTTGCCTGCTCCCCTCGCCGTGCTCCCATCCCTGCTCCCCACCACCCATTTTACATCTGATGGACAACCTATTCAGATTAGCGAAGAAAGGATGCCGATCGTTAGCCTGCATGAAATCGAATTTAAATTTCGATTTTCCATTCTATTCCTTTCCCTTTTGCGATGACACGGCGACTGTATCAACGGATCCGGCAAGGCAAGCTATCTCTATCTGTCCCGTGATCTTGCTACCAGTTTAACAAATTAACTTGACCTAGATTTGCTGTTTCATCTGTTCCTGTCAGCTGGGATCACGTCCTTAAATATCGTTTTAGCCCAGGAGATGAGGTGAAGGATATGCTTGCCGTGTTGACCGAGATTAAATGCCAATTTCCATCTATTTTTTCTCTCGGGAAGACTAAAGTAAATTGGGGTATTAGTGCAGTGCCATCAGGCGCCATTCCTTCCGATTACGATAGTTTTTGTGTCGAGACAAATGTATGCTCGATTTTTTTGTCGAAAATATAGACATGCCATTGATTTAAAAGAAGTGATTACAATCCCAAGTAGGGGCAAAATTACTATAATGCCCTAGATTACTCATGCCACTCAACCACACATGTGTAGAGTGACACGCCAAGCGACAACCGACCAGCGCGCTTCCACCTTGAACCTTCGCCGTCGACAACCACAACCAAGCATGGAACATAGACGAGCACCGATGATGGTGATGAAGGTCGGCACCATGTAAGATGACAATGACTCCTTCGGCTAGCTGCCTCTCTCATACAAGATTCGGAGCTCGTCGGCGCCACATATATGGTAGAACTGCATACACTGTCGAGGGAAAAAAACCTTGAACGAGCGAGGGCCTCCTTGAAGGAAGACGGAGCAAACTCGGGAATCCGCACGCTAAGGAATAACCCAAATGGACCACGGAGTGGGCCTCTAGTAAATGAGGTTGACAAGGACGGTTGCCCAAGCACTCGCAGATTTTTGGAAGAGACTCCGCTCAGGCTGGAGCAGCAGCAAAAGCAACAATCCACCCCAACTAGAGTGAATAATTCGGGCAAATTGCTCCCATGCGACGTCGTTGGTGTGAATTGTCTCTCATGCGACGTCGTTGGCTGTAATAGCTCTCATGCGACATCTGCGTTGGAAAAAATAGCTCCCATGCGACACACCATTTACGCGGCTAGTTGGCTGTTAGTTATGCTGAGGTTTGGTTAGGACACTAGGGGTTATGTGCTCTGACTGGTGGGGTCCACCTATGGCCATGTAGTCAAGAGTCAACCGTCCACGACTCGACCGGTGACTGTGTGACCGTGCTCGACTCGCCCGTGCTGGAGGGGCCCATGCTGGACTGGGCGAGCGGCGCTGCCGTAAGCATCTTCTCCGGCAGCGGTTTCTTCTCCGCGGTGGTGGAGCGCATTTCTCGGCAGCAGTAGAGCTATTGCGAGGTGAGCCCGAAACCCTAGTCCCACTCCCCACAATTTTGGGGGGTCGTGGCCTCATGCTGCCCTCTGTTTCTTGGCGATTTAGAATCAGGCTCCATTGGATCCGGGGGTTGTTTCTTCTCTGCGGCCCGGTGGCGGAGCGCCTTTCTCTGCAGCGGCTATTGCGACTGAGTATTTTCCAAACACTACTCCCATTCCACTGAATTTTGGATAAATCTGTAGCCTCATGCAGCCCCTGTTTCTTGGCGTTTTAGAATCTTGATTGGATAGGAGATGGAGCGAGGGCTGGACGAGATGGAGCGAGGAGCCAGTGCTTCAAATCGGTAATGCCACCCTCTTTTCTTGGCGATTTAGAATCGAACTCGATTTGGTAGTGACTGCGGCCGCTGCCTGCCATTGACAAAACAGGGGAGGTTCAGGTTTTGCCACCACATTCGCAAATATAGTGGAAATTTTTTCCCTGTAAAGCCAAGCTCAGTGATGGCAGTGTCCAAGACATTGATAGAGATACCACTGTGAGGTTGGATGTCAAATTTGCAGATGTTGATCCCCAGGAATTGGAGAGCATGAAGGAGAAGGGCGTGGGCAATTTGGTGGAGAGAATTTGGGAGAGTATTGTTTGGGGTCCAGAACAAGAGGTATCTCTGCAACATTTCGATAACTATAATGGTGAATATGTGAGAATTAAAGATGGAGAATCCATGGTTGCTGAAATTGATCAGCAAGAAGGGTGGGCAAGCAAACAAGTAACATTTTATGTAGAGCTAATTGATCTGCAAACTCATTCCAGAGTTGGTTATGTGCAATCAAAGATGGCTGCACAGATGGAAGATGATGAGTAGGTTTCACAAAAGAAGATGTTGGCATTGTTGACTGAACCGACTGTAGTAGCTGAAGATACAGGGATTGATGCAGATGGAGAGGAGGGAACCCATGGTGCTAGGAAGATTGTTGTTTACTGGAATGTAGTAGAGTTGAATGAAAAACAGATTTGGTCATTACACCAATATCTGACATTGATATGGCCGAAATGTTTGGCATTCAAGTTGATGACAAAGATAAGGAGAAGGATGACAGTTCTTCGCCTGCTGAAGGTAACACAGGCCCTAGAAATGCAAATGAGGATGAAGAACAACTGATGAGAGAGGCTGCAGATGATGTGGATGATGCAGATGATAATGAGCTGGTTTGTTTGTATGACAAAGAGAACCCAGTTATTGAGGTGGGAAAGTTGTGGCCAAGCATGAAGGAGTTTAGGATGTCTTTTAGGACCTATGCAGTGAAAAAAGAGTTTGATGCCAAGACTATGTGGACTGATCGAAAGAAATTTTATGCTCGGTGCAAAGGTTATGATGGTGGTGGCAATCCTTGCAAATGGTACTTGTCTGCCAGACTACAACCTGATGGAAGTATAATAAGGGTAAATCAAATAGCACACCAGCATACATGTATGACCACTTCACAGAGAGTTTCAAAGATGACATCACAGCTTTGGGTTATAGAGAAGATTACTCATATTTTAGCCAAGACTCCAAACACTACTGCAAAGAGGCTTAAAGTTGACTTGGAGAAGCTATACCCCATCCAGCTGCATTATACCACAGTGTGGAAAGCAAAACAAAGGGCCATGAAATCATTGTATGGTGACTGGGCAAATACATTTAGGATGTTGTATAGTTTTAAAGTAGAGGTGGAGAAGAGGTCACCTGGGAGTGTGGTGGAGATAGATACAGAGGTAACAGAGGATGGCAAGGTTTTATTCAGCAAGTTTTTTATGTGTTTGAAGCCTTGCATAGATGGATTCAAAGCAGGTTGTCGTCCATATTTGAGCATAGACTCATCTTTTTTGACTGGAAAGTGGAATGGTCAGTTGGCTGCATGCAATGCTCTAGATGGACACAACTGGATGTTCCCAATTGCAATAGGAATGTTTCAATCAGAGACAGAGGCATCATGGATATGGTTCATGATGCAACTGAAAAGATGCATAGGGCCAGTTTCTCCTTTGGCCATCCACACAGATGCATGTAAAGGGTTGGAAAATGCAGTAAAAATGTTTTCCCACATGCTGAGCAGAGGGAGTGCTTTGGACATATGTGGATGAATCTGATAAAAAAATTCAGAGGAGATGAATTTGGGCGCATGTGGCCAGCAGCAAGATCCTACACCAGACAGACACATTCCTATCACCTTGGTAAGATATTGGCATCATGTAGTGATAATGAATTTGCTTCATGGTTGAACACCCACCATTCTCTGTTGTGGTATAGATCAGGTTTTAATACTGCCATAAAATGTGATCATATCAATAACAACTTGGCAGAAAGTTTTAACAACAAAGTGAAGGATTTGAAAGACTTGCCTGTGCATGACATGGTGGACCAAATAAGGATCATGATCATGCGTTTGTGGGAGTCGAGAGGAAAAATTGCTAATATTTTGGAAGGGGACAAGCTTCCAGTAGTGGTACAACAGGTGGTCAACAGGAGTAGAAATCTTTCACATCTATCTGTTGAGAAATCTTCCTTGTAGGGTGTTGAACTTAGAGATACAAAGAGTGGCAAGAGGCATGTGGTAAATACTGAGTTGCATGAGTGCACTTGCCAAGAGTGGCAACACACTGGAAAACCATGTGAGCATTCCATACTTTTTTGGCATCTAAACCCAGGTTAAATATGCACCCATATTTGCATGAGTATTATTCAGTACAGAAATTCAAAGCTGCATATGCAAGTCCAATTCCTGCACTGACTGACCAATCTCAGTGGCCTGAGGTGGAAATAGAATTTACCTTGTGTCCCCCTGTCACTAGAAGAAAGTCTGGGAGGCCTAAACAGAGCAGATTCAAAGCTTGGTTTGAGAAAGGTGGTTGTAGTAAGAAGGGGAAAAGGAAAAGGAAAAGAATGATAAGCCCAAAAGGGCTCAAAAAGGTAACAAAAATAGGTGCAAGTTGTGTGAGGTACTTGGGCACATAATTGGTTCATCCAAGTGCATCTACACTCCTCAGAGGCCAAAGTATGTTTATGTTACTGTTTTTGCAAGCTTTTGATTTTGCTACTTGTTGTAGTATCTAACCAAGTCAAATGCTTTATTTTTTAGGAGGAAGCGTGCAGAAAAAGCCCCACCTCTTGTTGTTGAACAATGCTGGCCAGTGAAAAAAGCAAGACTCAATGGCTTTAGAAGGAAGAGCACTAAGCAGATAATGTTTGGTGACAAAGATATGGAGCTAACTGAAACTGTTACTGCTGAACATGAGCTAAGTGTTTCTTTTTTGGACGATGTGATGCATACTGAATCTGTTTTGCAGGCGCTAGGGCAATTTGAAAATGTTGCAGATGAAGCAACTGTTGTGTCGCCATGCGAATCTGCTGTGACAACTATGTTGCCATGTTTGGAGGTTGTGCTGCCAAGTGTTGAGTTGCAAACTGAAGTAGTTGAACAATGTGTGCCATTTACTCAATCTGTAGAAGTGCAAACTGAAGAAGTGAGACATGCTCAGGTGCAAAAGTTGAGGGGGCCTAGTGGAGTTGGCAAGAAAACCAAGGGGCCAAAAAGCAAGAGCATCAGCATCAACAAACTATGCGTCGTGTAACCAAACGGTGCAAAAAAGGAGAAGAAATCGAGTGGTAGAAAGAAGCAAAAGAAATAGAGTCGAAATCATTCAAATTTGATGTGAAAACTTAAGTTTGTTGTCATTTGATGTGAAAACTTATGTTCTTTCATGTGAAAACTTATGTGCTATGATGTTGATTTGACTTGAAATAAAATTCAAATTTGAACCGACATTCAAATTTGAACCTATCTCCAATATTTTTTGAGTTCATTTGTTTGTTCTATGATGTTGCATCGTTTTATGTACTACTATGCACTTTAGTTCATAAATCCAACCCTTTTTGTGAAGTCCAACTCATAGTCACTGAAAACGTTGTCCAAACAGGCTCCAAAGTAAGGGAAAACGGCCCCATTTCTAAGCAAGTTTTTTTCGACCTTCTCAAAATCACCCAAAAAAGATTTTCTTAGCTTATATTATACCTATATAGGATCAATACGAAGTCTCACCTTTTTTTAATAAGTATTCATATTATTTAATTTATTTTTAAAAAACACCCTTTAATACAAAGTCAGCAATAAAACAAGTTTATAGTTTTTAAATGCAAAAATAACTTCAGATCCTCCTTAGTCACTCTAAAATGAAGCTAAGGTGATGTTTTTGATTTTTTTTGCATTTTCAAAACCTCAAACCCTCTTCTCACTCCTTTGAACTCTATGCAACCTGATACGTCTCCGTCGTATCTACTTTTCCAAACACTTTTGCCCTTGTTTTGGACTCTAACTTGTATGATTTGAATGGAACTAACCCGGACTGACGCTGTTTTCAGCAGAATTGCCATGGTGTTGTTTTATGTGCAGAAAACAAAAGTTCTCGGAATGACCTGAAACTCCACGGAATATCTTAGAATAAATAATAAAAAATCCTCGCCAAAGATGAAGACCAGGGGGCCCACACCCTGTCCACGAGGGTGGGGGCGCTCCCCTCCCCCCTGGGTGCGCCCCCCTACCTCGTGGGCCCCCTAGTGGCCCTCGAATGCCAACTCCAACTCCATATATTGGCTTTCGAGGAGAAAAAAATCAGAGAGAAAGTTTCATCGCGTTTTACGATACGGAGCCGCCGCCAAGCCCTAATCTCTCTCGGGAGGGCTGATCTGGAGTCTGTTCGGGGCTCCGGAGAGGGGGATTCGTCGCCGTCGTCATCATCAACCATCCTCCATCACCAATTTCATGATGCTCACCGCCGTGCGTGAGTAATTGCATCGTAGGCTTGCTGGCCGGTGATGGGTTGGATGAGATTTATCATGTAATCGAGTTAGTTTTGTTAGGGTTTGATCCCTAGTATCCACTATGTTCTGAGATTGATGTTGCTATGACTTTGCTATGCTTAATGCTTGTCACTAGGGCCCAAGTGCCATGATTTCAGATCTGAACCTATTATGTTTTCCTGAATATATGTGAGTTCTAGATCCTATCTTGCAAGTCTATAGTCACCTACTATGTGTTATGATTCGGCAACCCCGAAGTGACAATAATCGGGACCACTCCCGGTGATGACCATAGTTTGAGGAGTTCATGTATTCACTATGTGTTAATGCTTTGTTCCGGTTCTCTATTAAAAGGAGGCCTTAATATCCCTTAGTTTCCAATAGGACCCCGCTACCACGGGAGGGTAGGACAAAAGATGTCATGCAAGTTCTTTTCCATAAGCACGTATGACTATTTACGGAATACATGCCTACATTATATTGATGAACTAGAGCTAGTTCTGTGTCACCCTATGTTATGATTGTTACATGATGAACCACATCCGGCATAATTATCCATCATTGATCCGGTGCCTACGAGTTTTCCATATACTGGTTTACGCTTATTTACTTTTCCGTTGCTACTGTTACAATCACTACAAAAATACCAAAAACATTACTTTTGCTATCTTTACTTTGTTACCGTTATCACCACTATCATATTACTTTGCTACTAAACACTTTGTTGTAGATACTAAGTTTCCAGGTGTGGTTGAATTGACAACTCAGCTGCTAATACTTGAGAATATTCTTTGGCTCCCCTTGTGTCGAATCAAAAAAATTGGGTTGAATACTCTACCCTCGAAAACTGTTGCGATCCCCTATACTTGTGGGTTATCAAGACCTTTTTCTGGCGCCGTTGCCGGGGATCATAGCTCTATTCTTTGAGTCACTTGGGATTTATATCTGCTGGACACTATGAAGAACTTGAAAGACGCTAAGACAAAAATTTATCCCTCAACTACGAGGGGAGGTAAGGAACAGCCATCTAGCTCTGCACTTGATTCGCCTTCTGTTATGAGTAAGCTAGTGACACCTAAACCTACTACTGCTATGAATTCTGATATGTCGCATGTTATTGATGATGCCACTTCTGCTATGCATGATAATTATGATGAAACTACTTCTATGCTTGATACTACTGTGCCACTTGGTGAATTTCTAGATGAGCAAATTTCTAAGTCTAGAGAAAGAGAAATTAGTGAACCTGAACACGATGATGTTAGTGATGATGAACCTATGCCTGTTATTCCTGAGAGTTATCTTTTTAATAATGAATCTTATGAAGCTATTCTTGCTTGTCCGGATAAACCTGAACGTAAGAGGTTACTAATTAAGTGGAGTAAGGAATCTTTTAGAGGTAGGATGAGACCCGACCTTGCTTTTGCTACTTCACCTATATGTGTTCCTGATCAGGATTATTATGATATTACTGTTGATCCAGATATAATTACTTTGGTTGAATCTGATCCTTTTTATGGCTATGAATCTGAAACTATTGTGGCACATCTTCGTAAGTTAGATGAAATAGCTGCCCTGTTTACTAATATTCTGAGATCGCGCCACTTTTATATACTCAAAATATTTTCATTCTCATTGAAGGGTGATGCTAATTAATGGTTTAATTCTCTTGATCCTGCCTGTGTGCAAAGTCCCCAGGATATGATTTATTACTTCTCTGCTAAATATTTCCCTGCTCATAAGAAACAAGCTGCTTTGAGGGAAATATACAATTTTGTTCAAATTGAAGAAGAGAGTCTCCCACAAGCTTGGGGGAGGCTTCTCAAGTTACTTAATGCTTTGCCTGATCATCCTCTTAAGAAACCTGAAATATTTGATATCTTTTATAATGGACTAACTGATGCTTCCAGAGATTACCTGGATAGTTGTGCTGGTTCTCTTTTCAGGGAAAGAACACCGGATGACGCTGAAATTTTATTGAATAATATGTTGGCAAATGAAAATAATTGGGCACCTCCTGAGCCAGCTCCTGAGCCAATTACTGAGCCTATTCCTAAACCAACTCCGAATAAGAGAGGTGTTCTATTTCTCAGTCCCGAAGATATGCAAGAGGCAAAGAAATCTATGAAAGAAAAAGGTATTAAAGCTGAAGATGTTAAGAATTTACCTCCTATTGAAGAAATACATGGTCTTAACTTACCGCCTGTTGAAGAAGTATATGATCTCAATTACTTATTTACTGAAGAACCTCCCGATATCCCGACATAGGTAGTAAAGGTAAATTCTCTCTATAGATATGATAAAGTTGAAGTCCCTCCTACTAAAATTGCTAGTCATTGCTTGGATGAGTTTGATGACTTTATGTTTAAGCAAGATGACTTTAATGCTTATTTTGGTAGACAATTAAAGCAGAATACCTTTATGATTAAATGCTTGAGTGATTATATGGATAATATTAGAGGTGAACTTAAACTTGTTAGCAAACATGCTTCTATGGTTACCACTCAAGTAGAACAAGTACTTAAAGCTCAGAAAGAAATGCTTGATGAAATGAATAGTAAGAAAAATGATTATGCTGTAAGAGTGGCTACTAGAACTGGTAGAATGACTCAGGAACCTTTGTATCCTGAAGGCCACCCTAAGAGAATCGAGCAAGATTCTCAAAGAAATAATATTGATGCACCTAGTTCTTCTAAAAGGAAGAAAAAGAAAAATGATAGAACTGTGCAAACTTCTAGTGAACCTATTGCTGAACCACCTGATAATACAAATGATATCTCTATGTCTGATGCTGAAACACAATCTGGTAATGAACATGAACCTAGTGAAAATGTTAATGATGATGTTCATGATGATGCTCAACCTAGTAATGATAATGATGTAGAAGTTGAACCTGCTGTTGATCTTGATAACCCACAATCAAAGAATCAACGTTATGATAAAAGAGACTTCGTTGCTAGGAAACATGGTAAAGAAAGAGAACCATGGGTTCAGAAACCCATGCCTTTTCCTCCGAAACCATCCAAGAAAAAGGATGATGAGGATTTTGAGCGCTTTGCTGAAATGATTAGACCTATCTTTTTGCGTATGCGATTGACTGATGTGCTCAAAACAAATCCTTATGCTAAGTATATGAAGGATATCATTATTAATAAAAGAAAGATACCGGAGGCTGAAATTTCCACCATGCTTGCTAATTACACTTTTAAGGGTGGAATACCAAAGAAACTTGGAGTTCCAGGAGTACCTACTATACCATGCTCCATTAAAACAAATTATGTTAAAATTGCTTTATGTGATCTTGGAGCCGGTGTTAGTGTTATGCCTCTCTCTTTATATCGTAAACTTGACTTGAATAAGTTGACACCTACTGAAATAGCTTTGCAAATGGCTGATAAATCAACTGCTATACCTGTCGGTATTTGTGAGGATGTGCCTATTGTGGTTGCAAACGTTACTATTTTAACGGACTTTGTTATTCTTGATATTCCCGAGGATGATAGTATGTCTATTATTCTTGGAAGACCTTTCCTTAATACTGCAGGGGCTGTTATTGATTGCAACAAAGGCAATGTCACTTTTCATGTTAATGGTAATGAGCATACGGTGCACTTTCCGAGGAAACAACCTCAAGTTTATAGTATCAACTCTATTGGAAAAATTCCATCGATTATATTTGGAGGTTTCGAATTTCCTCTTCCTACTGTCAAAAAGAAATATGATATACTTATTGTTGGGGATGTCCATATCCCCGTTGAGGTAACATAGTGTTATTCGAAATTTCTCCGGTTCCATGATTATCGGAATGAGTTTGTTAACAAGACTTGATCAACCTTGTTAGTGGATTCTTTTTGATGAGCATGAGATGGATGAAACTAGAAGCACAACCTTCTGTACCCTCTTTATATTTTCTGTTCTTTAGTAGAAATAAAGTAAAATAGTATTTTTCTGTCTGTTTCCTGACTTATCCGTGCAATATAAAAATATCCCGAAAATAAAAGTCCTCAGAATGCCATGCTAATTTAATATGATTTTTTCGGGAATATTTAAGGATTTTTAGTGCAAAAATTACCGCGGGGGGAGCTGCCACCTGGTCACGAGGGTGGAGGGCGCGTCCCCCTGCCTCGTGGGCCCACGGTGGCCCTCCTCCACTTATTCCTGCACCCATCTTCTTCCCCTGTCTCGCACAAACCCGAAAAACCAACTCAAGCTCGTGTTCCAGCAACTTTTGCTGCGATTTTCGATCTCCTTGCTCAAAGCACCTCTCGCAAAACTGGTTGGGGAGATTGTTCCTTGGTATGTGACTCCTCCATTGGTCCAATTAGTTTTTGTTCTAGTGCTTTATTTATTGCAAATTTGTGCTGCATAGGTGACCATGTTCTTGAGCTTGCATGTCAAATATATATGGTTCCAAGTAGTTCTAATGCTTGATATATGCTCTAGGCACTTGTATGAGTAGTTGCTATCAATCTTATTGAAGTTGGTTCACTTTTGTTTGAAGTTACTAAAAATTTCAGATTGTTTCAGAAATAATGAAGAGACTTTTGAGGGGCTCGTCGAGCCGAAGTTCTAAGGAGAAACAAAAGGAAGAAGAACAGAAGCCCAAATTTAATCTGCCTCGTATCGCGGAGGTCCGGCCGTGTGAATGGCCTTCCGATGACTTCTTGAGGAGTGCCGGGATTTTATGAAGATTTCTATCTATTGATTGAGAACGCTGGCCTCACCAACTTCCTCCGCGACCAACGTTATCAGTATCTCTTACTCACAAATACTTTTGTGCAGAACTTCTACTTTTTCCCTAAGAAATCACCTCCAACAGTAGAGTTCCATTTATATGATGTTGCTAGGGAGATGACATTAGCTGCATTTTGCGAGGTTTGCGAAATACCTTTCGAGGGTTCTTTAGATGAACCACACCATAATGAAGTGGAAGCTTATATTGACACTATCACTGTGGGAGAAACCAGGAAGGTTTCTGATGCAAGAATTACTAGCATACATTTCCCTGTTTTACGCTACTTTGCTTTATTTGCTAGTCGTTGCTTGATTGGTCGCGGGAACTGTGGGAACCTTAGTATTCCTGATATTATTATTTTGCTCCATGGTTTATACCGCAATAACTCTGTTAGTATGGGTGGAATTGTTGCTAGACGGTTGAGTATGAACCGTACTAAGGGCCCCATCTTTGGAGGCATTTATGCTTCACGCCTAGCTGAACATTTTGAAATACCTATTAGGCATGAGGAGAAAGAAGAAACAGCGCTGCCCCGTGCTTATTTAGATTATAATAGTATGGTAGCGCATGATTTTCTTGTTAAGAATCGCGAAAGGGCGCTTAAATATAAATTGTACTTTGATAAACATCACCCTGAGACTATTACTTTGCCTGCTCCCTCTTTGTTTAACTTGTCTGCAGGTACTTACATTGTTCCGTGGGCGGCTGTTCAAGCCTATCGGAATCCTGCACCAGCCTCGGAACCGGAGCCTCCACGAATGTCTGTTTATTCTTGGGATCCTGAGGCGGTTGCCAGCCAGTGGCAGTCAGAGTCCTCTTCATCACATTATGATCCCAACTATTCTTCATCGCAGTACGACCCCAGCTTCACCTACGGATATCAGCCAGGTTATCCCTGGCAATAGACCAACTTAGGCCAAAAGCCTATGCTTGGGGGAGTACGTAT
Organism: Triticum urartu; assembly: GCF_056163025.1. Classification (NCBI taxonomy): domain Eukaryota; kingdom Viridiplantae; phylum Streptophyta; class Magnoliopsida; order Poales; family Poaceae; genus Triticum; species Triticum urartu. The sequence goes on along the minus strand of NW_028259461.1, from coordinate 3,439,934 downwards.
TTCCCACCGACATTACATTCATGTTCACACACACTCATTGCTAGATGTCGGTGCTCATACTCTTTCATTGTAATATCCATGTTAGTTTAAATTTATTTTTCTAGTTTTCTTCTTGTGTGTTTGATAAACCTTAAGAAAAAAACAAAAAAATTAGTGTTAGTCTACTTTCCATGCTTGTAGTAGAATTAAAAAGAAAACCCAAAAATATTTCCCGTCCTTCTTTTTCTTGTTGGGAGCTTTCCCGTGTAAATAGTTTTTATTTTTCTTTTCCTTGCTTTGGGGGTCGAGAAGACTATATTGAAAATGCTTAGTGGCTCTTATATGCATGATTGTTTATTTAACTTAGAGCCCATATTACTTGTCTTCTCTATTGAGTTGAATGCTTGTAGATTCCAGCTTAGTCCAATGCATGTGCACTCTTATTATTATACACACTGTTCGGTCGTGCAAGTGAAAGGCAATAATGATGATATATGATGGACTCATTGGGATGAGAAAAGCTGGTATGAACTCGACCTCTCTTGTTTTTGTAAATATGATGATTCATCGTTCCTGATTCAGCTATTATGAAGTAAACATATTTGCAATGACATTTAGAGATTATAGTTGCTTGTGCCATGCTTGATTAGCTATGAGTTATAATGGTTAACCTTGCGTGCCAACATGCTATTGAGATGATTATGATGTGGTATGATAGGATGGTATCCTCCTTTAAATGAATTGAGTGACTCGACTTGGCACATGTTCACGCATGTAGTTGAATCAAATCAACATAGCCTTCATGATATTTATGTTCATGGTGGATTATATCCTACTCATGCTTATATTCGGTGTGAATTAATTTTAATGCATGTTTACGACTGTTGTCGCTCTCTCAGTTGGTCGCTTCCCAGTCTTTTGCTAGCCTTCACCTGTACTAAGCGGGAATACTGCTTGTGCATCCAAACTCCTTAAACCCCAAAGTTGTTCCATATGAGTCCACTATACCTTCCTATATGCGGTATCTACCTGCCGTTCCAAGTAAATTTGTATGTGCCAAACTCCAAACCTTCCAATGAAATTCTGTTTTGTATGCTCGAGCAGCTCATGTGCAACTATGGCTGCCTATATCTTCCATGCTAGGTGGGTTATTCTCAAGAGGAGTGGACTCCGCTCCTCATTCACGAGAAAGGGCCGGTAACCGGGATGCCCAGTCCCATGATCCAAAAAGATCAAAGCAAACCAAATTATTAAACAAAGATCCCCCTGGGACCCGTTGAATGTTGGAGGCACTCGTTGTTTCGAGCAAGCCATGGATTGATGCTTGTGGAGGAGGGGGAGTATAAACCTTTACCATTCTATTTGAGAACTGCCAAACTGCGGCCGTCGGATAGGCCTTCTAGAAGGATTCCGTGGGGGCGATCCGTGGGAGCCCTGATTCTCCAATCTGATTGGCCACCGTTTTCTCTCTGACGAATAGATAACGTTAAGCGGGGGAGCATCTAAGTGACCGTTGGGCCGAGCTGATCGGGCCCGGTAGAGCCTGGCGTGCGTGCGCACGGCCGTCGAGAGGGGGGGATGGGCTGCATGCGAGAGGGTCAATGACATGTGGGCCATCCCTGTCCCATGCATGCCATGCAACGTCGCAGCCTAGCTATTCTGTGCTCGTGTGACATAGCCTAGCCATTTGCATGCGGGCTTGCATGCACGCATCGACGCAGTAAAGCTCGGCAGGGGCGCACCGTATAGGTACGTCGCATCTAAGCTATTTTAACAAATGCATGATTGAACAAGACGGACGCGTCGGTGGTGCAGCTCCTTTTTCAGTGTCACGCGCGGATGAACGGGCCTGTGCCTCTTTGGATGCTATGCCCGTCGTTTTTTGAATTAATGCCCGCAATTACTTATGCCAGTGCGAACGGAGAAGAGAAAACGATCGAGAAGGCACCGTGTACTCATTGACCACGGCTACAACGCGGCTATAAAAGGGCACCATTTCCTCATGCTCTCACACTCATCTCTCAATCCTCCTCCCCTTCTTCTTTTCGAGCCAAATCCACCACTCGAGCCACCATGCAGTTCAACGGCCCTTCTACCGTCGCCCTCGCACCATGCCGGAGAGGCAGTACCCGGCCGGAGTCATCGTCGAGAATAGCCTGAGGGTGTGGGCCATCTCAAGGTGGAGGGGCCCTAGAGAGTTGGCTCGCTTCTTCCTCCAAGCCGGCTACCGCCACCTACCTCCGGGCACTCCGCCCATGTTCCACCTCCACGAGCAGTACGATGGCAACACCAACGGCTTCGTCATCGGCCTCTACGTCACCTTCACCAACCCCTACGACGCTCACCACCTCCTCGGCGAGGTGTTCTGGTGTGGATGCGAGTTTATCGCGTTCACGATCTACAACATCTTCACCAACTTCCACCACATCTTCCCTCACTCCAACGGCATGCACACCCTCCCCTACCAGATGCCGGAGAACGACGAGTGAGGGGCGCCGGCTAAGGAGGAGGGGCCCAAGGAGGAGGGGCCAAGGAGTTGTTCAAGAGTGAGTCTTCTATCTATCTAGTTTGTGTTTGTGTTGGTTCGGGCGTGTGTGCCCGTGTCTTCTATCTATCTAGTTTTAATTATTTTCCTTTCATGTTTTATGAACTATATGTAGTGGGGGGATGCCCCTCTATATGTTCTATCTATCTATGCTACTAGGGTACCCGATGCCCCTCTATCTATCTATATGTTTTTTCGGTCCTAAAGTTTCTCCATTGCATTTTATTTATGTGGCCATGTGTACTAAAAATGCACTAAAACATGATCCAATCATATAAGCTGTTGTTAGCACGTGTCTAGTTAATTATCTTCCTTTTATGTTTTATGCACTATATGTTGTAAGGGGATGCCCCTCTATGTTGTGAGGAGATGCTACTAGGGGCACACTAGATGTCTTCTTTTTTGAGAGGGGCACAACCTTTTTCGTTTGAAACACACGAGTAAAAACTTTGAAAACACCATAGCACAAGTCAAAAAAATAATTAAAAAATGGTGCTTGGTTCAAATAAACTAGAACCAAACAATTGCAACTTTTTTGGTTCACAAAGACTGCAAGTTAGACTGCTAACTAGAACCAACCTTTTGCTTTAGCCGAAACAACACGGGACCCTACCATCGGACACGATAGCTTATGCATAAAAATAGCTCAAATAATTATCAGATGAGTTATCTCAAAAAAGGTGACTGCAGGAAACTTAAAATTTGTGAAATAACCTAAAGCCGAAAAGATATATCGATGTCAATGACCATGTGCACTTTTTTTGCACTAGCTACACTTCTTTTATCAATGGGCCTGGATATGTTCTATTCGGCACTGCCTAACTTCTATATGGGCCTGGCCTTTTCGGGGAACTGTGGACGAACCTTTTTTTCCTTTTCTCCCTCTATCACTGAAACTGAAACTGATGACGAACTGAAGAACTAAAAAACGGAGCCGAAACAGAGTGGAGAGGACATGCTGAATTCGTACAGCGCAACACTTTTATTCAAATATACATATCATTACGATTACAAATGATTCCCAATCTATTCACTTACGACTAATTATCATCACATAAACAAATGCGAGCGCAATTACACAAACATAAAGAAGTCCGGCTATCAGCCCCATCAAATTGCCATGCTTCTGCAATTCGATGAGTTTCTTCATCTGCTTGTTCAGCTTCTTCAGCTCTGCTGTCACTACTGCATCCCCCATAGTAGCCCCAATGGAATGGGCAGATCTAGGGGCCCCAGATCCAGACGCGCCCGATCCAAACTTGCCCAACTTCTCCGCCTCCAATGGTAAATCGAGCTCCCTTGATGCACCCTCCAGTTGAATCCGCTCTATGTACTCATCTAGCCACTCAAAATGGGTGCATTACTTCAATTTCTGAAATTGGAAAGATGAATCCTAAATCCCAAATCCGATGAAAAATGGGGGAAAATTGGGCAAATATGAAATTGGGAGACAAAAACCAAAATTGGCATATTGAGAAGTAAAATCTCACCTTTCCCTGCTCTGGTTTGCTCTCGCATGTCACGAATTCCCGCCCAAGTTTGCCATTCTTGTCGGTCGTTGTGACTAGCCGCTTCAGGGGTGCAATACGTGGGCATGCAGGGCACCTTGTCATGGGCACTGCGCCATAGCGCGGCCATGAGCGGCGGGAGGCTGAAGCGGAGCTCGACATTGCTAGGTCGCGGCCCAGAACGGTGTTGCTGCGCGTCGTCGCCGGAGAAGAAGAACAACAACGGCCGGGGAGGGGGAGGGGGGAGGATGGGCTCAGGTGCTGCACGGCTCGGGGCACGGCTCAGTGTCCTCTTGTACCAATGCTGACCTGGATAAGTTAGTGGGTCCCACGCGTGGGTCCCGCTCACCTGACCAATGCTGAGTTGGATAAGTTAGTGGGTCCCACGCTGTGGGTCCCGCTCACCTAATTCGAGTTTTAAACATGTGTCTTTGGATTAGGCAGCAGTGTCGCATGGGAGCTATTTTTTCCAACGCAGATGTCGCATGAGAGCTATTACAGCCAACGACGTCGCATAAGAGACAATTCACACCAACGACGTCGCATGGGAGCTATTTGCCCGAATGATTCAGATCCGGTGTTGCCTTGGCCGGTGAGATGCAATCTATGGATGACAACTTGATGTAGGGGGTATGGTTGCGCAATGGTGGCGGCTAATTTTCTAGGCAACGCATGTAGTTACTGGATCGCGAAAAAGTTGTGGCGATAACATGATATTGACTTCAATTTTGTGGTACTTCTCGAGTACCATGTCTCGAACTCTAGGTGAAAACCTAGGTCTGACCCAAGTTGGTTATTCCTAGCAATGAAGATGTTTTTGTGTCGTTACCTTGTTAAAGGCATTGCTCCGATAAGCTTGCACTCGTTCTTCAGTGTGAAAAGTGAATCTAGACTTGCGTGGTTTTAATGCTGGTGGCGCTTGATCATCGCTCTCTTCCAGGAGGTGTCCTTGTGTGAAACATCATTGTCCTTGTGGTGTTAAGAGATGGTCGGTGCAGATATGGATGTTGTTGTAGTTTGTCCTATATGATTTTGCTATTTGTTGGCGTGTTTAGTTGTGTTTGTGTGTGTGTGTGTGCGCACGCGTGTGTGTTGGTTGTGTGCATCTTAACTATCTAGATATCAGGTATGTGCTCATTGTATTTGTACCCTCTTGATATTCATTTTGAGTCAATAAAATTTATCTTTTGTCAAAAATAACTGGAGTCAAAAAATTTGCTGCCAAAACCTAGGATGTATGGCACACGTCGGATTCAAAGGAGCCTGCCATGGCCTCCGGGAAACCCAGGTTGAAGCACAAGGTAGCTGGATTAGGGAATTGTTTTTCATCTTTGGAGAGAAAATGGTGATAAAACTGGCAGGAGAGAGGAACGAGGGAAAGTGGGCCGGTCTAGCCAAATCCAATGCGCAGCCCTCCGTCGACGACTACGCACCACCTTGGGACCATTAAAACCATTCAGCTGTGCATCAAAGGCGACAGCTCAAGATAGCCACGTCGTTTGCTTTTGTTTCGCTGGTAGGCTTTCCTTCCCATACACGCTTCTTCCTCTTTTGTCTCTCTGTCTCTTTCATTTTTCCTCCTCTCAACTAGGTTGCGGCAGCCGCCGCCGCCGCCGCTACCCCATCGCCCCTCTGGCGCTGCCGATCAGAGAAAGGCCTGCTTCTCCTTAGGGTCTTCACTTTTGTGGCTAATCTGATAGGAAGGGCGGCGCTGCTCCTCCCCCGACAGCAAGGCGGGTGTCCCGCGCGCTCCCCAGCGAGGGAGAGGCTGCCACCTCTCCTCACCTCCTCCCATGTTCCCAGCTCGAGCGCCACCGTGAGCTCACCGGAGGCCAGCGCGGCCGTGCCGCCCGCCGACTCGGAGCCGCCGCCGCCGCCGTGGGAGCCCGTCGGCGGGGCGCGCGTCGATCTACCGCCCAACCCGGAGGACGCGCTCGAGGTGTTCGTCGACGGCCATACCGTGCGGATCCCCAATGGCTTCTCCGTTCTCCAGGCCTGCGAGGTCGCGGCATCGACATCCCGCGCTTCTGCTACCACTACCGCCTCTCCATCCAAGCATGGCGAGCCTCCCCCTCCGAGGTCCTGGCTGCCGGCCTCCTAGCACGGTGGACCTCCCCCATCATCATTCTCTGATTTAGAGGCTGCAGCTTCCGACACTCCGATCTTCTGCAACGGCTGGCGGTCGTGTCAACTCACTGCTTATCTCGTCCATCTCCAAGCCTCCAATATGTTAAGTCCTCAATTCCTCTTCCTCAGTTCCTCATGTTGTCAATCTATCGTGGTTAGATTGAGTTTCAAAAAGGAAAAGCCTTGTGTTGATTGAGATTCAAAATGAAATGGAAAAAGCTTGGTTCAATTTTGGTTGACGTGGTTCCTTACATGTATTCATGGGCATATATAACTTAAATGTATGTTTGTTTTTTTTACAATCGCAGGCTAGCAAGATATATTTATCAGGATCAGTGCCTAATATGCACTATGGATGTTTAAATTTGATTGCCGCTGGGTGCTGTAGCATGTAGACTGAAGTCTGAAATGTTGTTCTTATGTATTTTGGGTGACGAATTTGATGCTTATGTTAAATTTTTGGGGGTTTCTTGGGGGAAGAAAATAGTGGAAGTTAATTTATTGGCATCAGTTAGCAGTTAGCACTGTTGGTTTAGGATCTTCATCGTGAACGTCTTTAGCTAATGTCTTTGCTATTTGATCATGGGGAGAGTGCCAGAGAGCATAATATTAGGCTTCTTCTTGGGATAATAATAGTAACATGAGTTTGATCTTATTTGCATGGCAAATGATGAGTGCAAGGAAGGAAAGGTGCACATGATCAATGCTGAAGATGTCTTCAAGGCGCTCTATGAGATTGAGTTCCCAGAGTTTGTTGAGCCCCTGAGAACTGCATTGTAAGGTCAGTGTTGTTGTCTACTTGTCTCCATTCTGTTAGTCTGTTACTCTTGCTCAGTAGTGTCGATCAAAGATACATTCTTTGGGTTTAGATGCTACATGGATAAGTAACTCTATGTGACAATGCAAATGAAGGTGAAGTGGCAAAGTCCGTAGATTATTAGTGAGAATCTGGGAGCATAAATAGATAGAAGTTGCTAACAACAATGGAATTTCATTGTCTCTTTATATCCTTATGAACGAGGGGTTGTGTGAATTTTGAAATTCCTTTGGCTGTAGAGAATAGCTATTGTATTTACACACAATTTTTATAAAATGGGAGAATAAATAAATAGTGAACAACAATGCAATTCTATTGGCTCTATATCCTTATGAATGTGGTATTACATTAATTTCGGATTCCTTCGCCTGTGGTGAGTAGATTTTGTATTAGGACACAATTGTGATAAAAGAACATTCAGATTTATTCTATTGCACTCAACTCTTTATGCAATCTTCAAAAGCAAAAAATGAAGGATGGAGCGTAATGGAGGAAACTAGATAAAAAACAGTACCGCAGGAGCAAAACGGCGCAACGGATGATGCCAACGTAGATGAAGATTAACTACTTTGGCCTTGTGGTAGGCTGAATCTGAATCACATTAATGGGTGACCTTTCTCGTGATCCTTTTTCTGAAACCATTAGACAATGACTTAGACTGACATTTTGGTAGTTGTGTAAGCTGAAACATGATGCTAAGCTGAACAATTACTGTCTTTTTTCTTTGCGTGAGATCACATTTTGGTAGTTTCAAAGCCTAAACCATGATGCTTTTTGTTGCTTCTGTAGTCTCTAAGGAAGTTGTAAGATAATGTACTTAAGCTAAGTTTCTTATGTTTCAATAAAACACAGGTTGGTAGTTGCATAACTTGAACCATGATGCTTTCTTGCCACTGCTGTAGTCTCTAATGAAATTGCGAGATAATTTAGTTAAGATAATCTCATTGGTCTGCACTCTCCAAAAATCAGAAGAGCCATTTAGAAAAAGATAGGGTACTATTATACATTGGTCATGTAATGTACAGATTAAGACAACTAACAAAAAATATAATTGTGACACTTCAGACTTGCAGAGTTTTTTGTTGTTGAAATTTCGTCCACATGAGGTCGTCCTCCTCTCTGGTTTTGCTGATTCCGACGGCGTCGGCTAGACCTACAGGTTCTGTCCCTCTCACCCTGATCTGCACTTCCTGTGAGTTCTCTTTTATTTCGTCTCTCATCATCTCCACATGATTCTCGCATATCGTTGTATTAGCTTGAGTTTGCGGTACCTGCAATTTATACCGAAACTTAATCTTGAGGCCAGGATTCCATGCCCTTTTCACTTGAGCTGATTTACCGCTTAATATTTGATGCATCATGCATTCTTTTGATTGAAATTTATATTCTTTTATGACGCCATTGGCAATTCAGTACCAATAATAGGAATTTACTTTGCAGGATATCTGTGGCATTTGTTCTTATTAGGGTGTCAATGCTGGCGATGAAAAGATTATTAATGCTCTTATTTGGGTGTCAATGCTGGAAGCTGCTCATGAGAAATGTAACTTGAAGGTCCTCTGCAGTGCTATATTTTTAGAACTTTGGTTTTAATTAAGAACAATAGGAAGTGATTCCATGCTTGTACTTGACTTCATGTGCTTCCTTGGACTTGATATCTCCTGTTTTTATTGTGAGAGTAATTAGTCACATTATATATCACAAGGAATTCTACTAACCATGTAAAAGGCATAATGACAAATTGAGTACAGATCTATCTGAATTGTTTTGGACACTAATGATGTTTCTAAGGTTACATCTTCACCATCAGTCTTATCAAAGACAGGTTTCCTGTCAACTAGATACTTTTAACTTCTATAGATTATATGATGGTCGCAGAGAATAACTTCAATAATTATATCTTGTATTCATGGGTATTTTTGTCCTCCTTTCATCTTCTTGGCTGAAAATCATTTATAGTTGTGTAAAATGCTTGATTTTACCCCCTTTCTTGCGAAAAATGGTTTGCTTGCAGAGTCTGCCCATTATTAAGAAAATGTCTTATGTTGATAGGTAAGTTCAAAGTTAGTTAGAGATATATCATTGCTACCTTTCCCTCCTTGTACACCTCCTTTGATTTTGCATCCTGTTACAGTTGTTGTTTAAATTTTGTAGCATGTTGACTTATATTGTTATACAATACAAGACATACTTACCGAAGATTTGATACACAGGAGCTAATTGTGTGACCTCTTCCCTAACATTTTGACACACACAAGCTAATTCTGTAGCAGGAGCTAATTCTGTAGGATGACCTCTTCCCTAACATTTTGATACAAATGTTCACTTTCAGGTATAATATATCTATTCAATGTCGAGCCTCTGTCCCCCTCTTCCAAAAGTTTGCTTGATCGCGCCCGCGCCATGGCCGCCGAGCTCCTTTTAGCTCCACCCGCCAACCAGATCGGCCGATGAGGCGGATTGCCTCGAGGCGGTGGACCATGGAGGCAAGGAGGTCATCCATGGTGTGTGCATCCCTGACATTCGCTCATATTTTCCTCCTCGGATTTACGGACGCCGGGGACTCGGGCATGGCTGCCGCCACACCCCCGCTCCCACCTTGAGCTGGCGGTTCTGATTCAGTTTTGCGTTGTCTGATTTTGGTTCCGACGATTCTTGACTAACCTGAATTCACTTCTTCCAGGGGGTGACAGTCAGCTGCGTGACATGAATTTTGACACTGTATGAGAGTCATCCTTTGCAACAACTGATAGCTATATTCTTCATACTAATCTATTACTGTATCAACAACATGAATGGATCAAATCAAAATCTTCTTTCAAGAGTGAATGGTGCTTCTGTTGCATCTTGTGAAAACAACAATTATAGTATTGATAAAGAAACCAACTCATCTGAGATTAAATCGGCAAATAAGGTAGCATGTCCTCTAATTAGGTTTTTGTTCTCCAAGTTTCTTTCAGTCAATTCTTTACCTTGTGCTTTCAGGTTTCAAACAATATTTATGGTTGTTCGGATGAAAAGAATTGGCGAGCATGATTTTCCTTATCCTCTCAATAATATGATACAATAACCGAATAATTGTGCTCGTGAAACAAGAAAATGACCAAAAGCTAGCATCACAGTTTATGAACCTAACATGGGTGTCTATTTAACTTCTAATATGAGTTCTTTTGTTCGGCTATATTCTTCTGCAACAGTCACTACAGGAACAAATCATCGTGTTCTTCTTTTGGAAAGTTATATGGTCAACTGGTGCATATTTATTGATCTTTCAATTTGTTACCAGATACTTACGCCACTTCCGGCAAATCGTTTTCTGAAACTGAATCAAGTGAGATCAATACTGAGTACAAGAAGAAAAGAATTCCATCGGTTTCTACATCATTACTACTTTTACTGGGTGTGAAAGCGGCAAGTGTTCCTTCATGCCATTTTTTTGCTTCCCATATTGTGGACTACTTTATTTCAGCACAAACATTAGTTATTAACATCAACTTTTCCCATGTATTTTAAAACTAATTGATTTCCCTTCATCAAAAGTGGAAAATTGAGGGCTCTTCTATTATCAAGCTACTCATGTTTTGTGCCAAGAGTTGCAAGTTAACTTATTAATAATTGGATACGGGCATATCTTAGATTTTGAGATTGGACAAAATACTGAATCAAATGGTAACTAGAGGAAAACAATTGCTCCAGATACATCATTTTTTTTCTTCACCTCATCTGGTCTTTCTCTGAGATGGCGTTGTAAAGATTACTCTTGCGCTGTTTTTCTAGATCTTGCTATTTCTCTGCTTCTGTGCATGAACCAAAACATGTCCAGTATTTTGCATGCCTTTGCTTGCTACACTAATATGCAGGTTTTGTGAAATGATGAACAAGACCTCTTATTTTCAAAGTATATGCTAGAGAGTACTCATTGAATTTATAAAGATGAAGTGTTTGTAAAATTGCTTAATATCTTATGTCTTGCTTGTGCAGTTGAGGATGGTTCGGAGGGCACCAGGAGAGAGATCGTATCATATTTCCTGTCAGCTGTGCTCTGGATCTTCTCCTATTCATATAAATAACAACACATTCCTATGAAGGAATTCATATAGCTTACATTTCATTGCATCTCCTCTGTCATTTTTAATTGGTTATATGCATGTGTTGTTGCAGAATTGTTTCTAAGACAGGCCGGTTACTATAATTAATTGAAGCAGAGTTCTTGCTTGATAATTGATGGTGATGTTGTTATATTTTTAACCACTTTCGCTTATCTACACTATCACGTTAATAACTACAGCAGCTTGGTTAGTGCGCACAGCAACGCCTCAAGAGGCGCCACCAGGTGGCGCCCCAACTTTTTTACGGTACCCTATACAGCAACACTCTCGGAGAACTTTCCCGGAGGATTTGGACTGAACATTGAGGGAGTTTATTTATATAGGATAGTTGCATGCATAGGGTTATGCAGCATAAAACAATAAAAAATCGTCCTATGCACCAACCCAGGACAGGACCGCTATGAAGATGTATAAAAAGTTTGATTGGATCGTTACCAACTTTAGTAGCGGCAGAAGAAGAGTTTGTGACTATCGTTGGTGCAGATTCCCGCAGCTAAGATCTACAACCTTCCAACCATGAGAATTTTCTCCCTCGAACAGAAGCAAAATATATCTATTAACCTAACCCCACAAAATTACAACACCCTACAATGAAGAGTGGAGCAAGTCGACAAACCTTGCTAGGACGAAGCTTAGCCCAGTAGCTGACATCGCCCCCCCCCCCCCACATCCGAGAAGAGCTCTTTTATGGTACCCAGTAGTGAATATAGACCATCCATGCACGAAATCCAACGGCCATGACTGTTCTCAACCACCAGTATACATGTTCTGCAGTTCAGCCCGTCCCCGACCCACACCGGCCGTTGTTCTTGTCCACTGCCGCTGGTAGAGTTCCGGTGGCCACCGATGTGCCTTCTCTTCCTTCCCCAGCCCGTCTTCGCTCCCTTGCAAGCTTGAATCATTTTCCTTCCCCGTGCATGGATCCGGCGCTCGACAGCATGGCGTAGGCTTCAGCCTGGACGGCTGGACCGTGCTTTTCTTCTCCAATAGGTCCGACGGCCATGAGGCATTGGCCTGTGCCCCTCCCATGGTGAACATACCTCACACTGCTCTCATTTTGTCCTGGTTCACAACGGTGGTGATGAAACAACTTGGCACCATTGTCCGTCGGCGCGGAGACTTGCCGTGTACAGAAGTTCGCTGTCTCGGCCATGGCGCCCGGGTAGGACGGAGGAGCGTGCCGACCGAGCTGTGGCCACCATGTCTTGTTCCATGTATGTCTATGATGGGGTTGGGCGACGCAGATGGAGAAATGGGGACACGATGCCAAGGTAGACGAGCGCGTCGGGTCGCAGTATGCGGCACGCGGCAGCAAGGTCAGCTAGAGCATGGCGGCCATGGGGGCGAGCAAGCGAAATTGGCTGGCATCTTGGCTCATACATAATCCCATTTAGGCCTTCACGTACTAAAGAGAAGATTCACATTGCTTTTTAAGAACAGAAAATGCCTATTACTGCCCACATGAAATTAACGGTAGGATTTAGTTATACTAGTCCCCTCACACCAAGCAGTATAGGGTACCGTAAAAAAGTTCTCCGAGAAAGCCTGATCCTTGCAGGGAAAGTGAAGGTTTTGCATCACTGCGATGGTTCTCTTCGCGTAGAAACCTCAGATGACAGAGGTCACGTCAACCTCCCAGGTGAACCCCACAGAGGCTGAGTTCGTGCTTGACGGGGCTAGACACCACAGTTGAGCGCCACATGCATCACATCAATCAAGGTGACACCCCTCTCGATGAAGTAGACAATCCTCTCCATGAGCTTTGCCAGCCCCTCTATCTCCTCCCAAGGGAGTCTTTGGGGGGGGGGGGGCGCTCAAGAAGCAAGTGGCGATCCCATCCTGGTTGAACAATGGAACGTCCATGTAAAACCACTCCTCCTTCTGATTCTTCATAGTCTTAATAAATTTCCCTGACAACCATTTGGTGCCCGGGATCCTGCTTATAATAGACACCCCGCACTCTGTGGATTTGTTGTCACTCATTTTCATATTGATGCAGAAAAGCTTGAGCCAGAGTGCGAAGCTGGGCTCAATGTAGAGGAATGTCTCACAAAATGTAACGTAGCAGGCGATGTGAAGAATGGAGTTGGGGGCGAGGTGGTGGAATTGAAGATCGCAAAAGTAAAGAAGGCCACAGAGGAATGGGTGGATAGGAAATCCAAGACCTCGGAGTATATGAGAAACAAAGACGACGCACTCGTCAACGCGAGCCTCAAGGACCCTGACGGAGGAACGACCCGTCGACCCTTTGACGAGCGGAGAACGGGCCAAGGCGACCTCGGGCACTGGGATATACCCGGAGTCCTGGAGCGCATGATGTCCTTCTTGGTGAGTGGTGACGACCGACGGTCACCATAGCCTTCTTGTGCTCGCGGCCTTCTGGCTTTCTCCGGCCGTCCTAGCTACCTACGCAGGGGCGAAGGCACGTTATCTCTTCCGGTGTCATTGGCACCGGGTAAATCTTGTGTTTACCTTGTACATGGTACAGTCTTTTGGGATGGACACCTGTAACTTTTTGACCTGGACACCGGCCAGCCCACCAATAGACACGAACACAAGCCAGGCATAGCAGCCCATCTAAGTAAATGCCCACTCTAGACCGATCGATTAATCGATCCCTGTATGTGCGCCTGTTGAGAAAAAGCTATCGATCTAATTAATTGATCCCCAATATGCCTGTACGTGCGCCTATTATGTTGCTCGTCCGGTCGGCTTCTCCACCACCGCGCTGCCAATTGCCGGCACCCAGTCGCTGGTTCGTCCTAGTTGTCCATTGAAACGTTCAAGCATCGCTAGCCGGCCGCCTCTATCTTCGCCCACTGAGAGATTGTTGCAAATTTAAGGTACGTCTCAACTCCAGACTTGGCAATTGCCGATCTCTCTCAAATCTGAAATCTCAACCATGTGTAGGAATTTTAATTTTTTATATTTCAGGTTTCTAATTGTTTGGCTAGGGTTTTAAAATTTAAAGTTATTATAATTGAGAACAAGTCACTGCGATTCACATCTAATCAGGGGAGGATTATTTCATCGAGAACGGCAAAGCAGAATGTTGAGTAAGTTTAACTCCCTAATCATATTGTTCAATCAATATGTTATATTTATTTCTCACGAAAAACATATATTTTGTTTATTGTTTCTATTATTGCATATGCAAACACAAATAATGTAACTCATACATTTTTGCTAACACAATGATAATCATTAACAGGAGAATTTATGGAAAGGTTTCTTAAAAAAATGAAGTCCTCGACACAAGATGATATAGCTAGCCCATCACATGAACCAGTTCATTTTGGTAAGAAATCTCACTGCCATATAATTTGTGTTGTTGGTTGTGTTATTTTCCGTTTCAAAATATAAGGTGTATTGATTTCCGTGTAAATCAACCATTTGAATGTTTGACCAAGATTATGCAATAAAATAACAACATCTACAAAACATAATAGATAAAATATGGAACTATATTCCTTGAAGGAATCAAATGATATAAATTTCATATTGTGGGTACTGATATATTTTTCTAAAAATTCGGTCAAACATGCACTCGTTTGACTTTAGAAAAAAAAACACCTTATATAAAGAAATGGAGTATATACTATTGCTTGGTGTCTATCCTTGTATATACTAGCGAAAACCATTTTTTTTGTTGTTGAAGCATTTTTGCTGGAAGCAGCAGCCACGGAAGCTACACCGGTTAACAACGACGGTGGGCGACATCGACGAGCTTCTTTTTGCTGGAACCGATACCTTTTTTGCTCCTACCGGCAATCTGAGGGAGAGTACAGGTTTTTTGCGAGCTCATCGGGGAGGTGCTGCGCCCGGCGTGCGCGGGGGATGCGGGCGGCCGCCACCGGAGCTGCGACTGTCGTAATGGGGACCTGCAACTACAGGGACAAGCTGCTGCACTCACGGAGTTGTCGAGAAACAAAAGAGACGACGGCGGCGCCGGCGGCGCCGGCGGCCGGCGGCCGGCGAGGGCGGCGACAGGCGAGACACGCCGGGCAAAGCTTCTAGATCGGGCGCGTCGCTCGTCTCTGGCGGCGTGATGGGATCTTTTTTCTCAGAGAACAAGACAGAGGAGGAAGGATAGGAGATCGTACGGTTCTAGTTTTGCAGATCGTACGGTACCAGTGCGCCCGGCCCAAATCAGTCGCCTAAAGATAATAAAGCTGCCTACAAAGGGAGCTCTTTGATGCACTAGATTAGATATGTACGTCCCGGTTGTTACGGGGCATTTGTTGTTTTAGTCGCTTGGGTCTGGCTATTGGATATGAGAGGTCCGTGTAGATTTCTTGGCTGACACGTGTAGGAACTCAACCGCCCACCACTCATACATATAGGAAAACTAGTAGAATGCCCGTGTGTTGCCACGGGCTTCTGAAATATTTTAGAAAAGTTATATAAATATAATGTATGCTAAATTTTACAGGTACAGACAATATAACACGATCACAATTGTATAAAAATTAAAGTCCACTACAAATGGCAAATTGACAATATATACATATAAACTGACGATTCAACTAAAAACCATGTCTGGCAAGCTATCTAAAAAAAAGGCATCGAGCGCTCCAGAATTTTCCTTGAGAAGCTGTTGGCAGGCGGCGACGGAGCTGAGGATTATCCATCCACATAGTGGCGTAGCTAGGATTTTAGGTCAGGGTGGTCCAATGGACATCATTTTTTTGTACCACGAATGCAAAATATCCACATACCGGTATATGATTTGCCAAAAGCATATATTAATAGGGTCTTGCAAAGCACACGAAAAATCATGGTTTGGGTCCTAAATTTGCCCAAAAGAAAATAACACATCTTATTTGTCGGAATAACACACGTTATTTGTCGGGAAAGTCTTGATTATAACATTCTCATTTACTCTGAAGAAAGCATATCACTTAATGTATGTGATGCAATGTCTTCGGTTCTCTTCATTTTGCAACAATTATACAATAAAAGGAATTTCAGTTTACCAATTATCAGTTCAAATGAACTCATGTAATCATTGAGCTCAACTTGTCAATTCCAAGTTGCGAAAATCTTTAAAGTTTGCACTCACGGCTAAACTTGTTCAAACTATAAAGGTGAAATTATATTTTACCTAAGGGATTTGGAAATCATACTTCGAATTAGAAGAGATGTGAAGTCCGTGGAGAAGTGGAGCTCCTTCCTTAACCGATGCGGCGCTGTGCGCGGCCTCCGGGCTCTGGTGCATAGTCTACTTCCGCCCTGCGTCTTGCTAGTGCCGCCGGCCGGCTGGTCGCGGGTCGCCGGCTCACTGGTCGGCGATCACCGCCTTGCTAGACGCTAGGGCTTCTGTATTTTTTAGATTGGCCAATCTTGTGTCGCCCTGCGTCGGTTTGAGTCTTCCAGCGGTTCAGCGTGCGACGAGAAAAAAATTCAGAGGATTGTACGAGCTAAAAAGGAGAGGAAACGAACGATCTGATCGTGCAGACGTGGTCCTGTTCGTGAGTTGTTGGACTTGGGCCTTGACCCAACTCTTTTTTCACATATTGTAGCAAGTTAATGGGCCGCATCCCTGGGTGGTCCATGGACCACCCTGGCCACCCCCTGTGGCTACGCCACTGACTGCACAGCCACTCCCCTCTCTGAACGTCATCCACTCCCCTGCCCGTGTCGCCCTCCTCTTCCCCGCATCGCCGCCGGCCGCTGGCCTCCACCCTCACCCTTGCAGGTCGCCGGCCTCCGCCCTCACCCCCGCAGCTGCCCGCCTCCTGTGACACCCCAAAAATTTGGCCTTGTTTTAATGAATTAAAATTTTTGCCAGGAATTAAAACTTTGAATTTCTGAGCTCCATTTTGATTTTTAAATCATTTCCTTCCCTGTTATGATGAGTTTTTCCCAAAGAGAAAACTTTTCAAATATGTCATTGGACATATTTAATCTCTCAAGAGAAACTTTCCATTATTTAATATAACTAATTAAATAATTAAGTTGCTTGATCTTTACTTTCTTGAAAATGGTTTTTCAAGGTTAAATGGCCATATTTGAACTACAACCATTTGATAGATTCACTTAAAATTCCCACAAAAATTTGGAGATGTCATGTGATGTTATTCAATAACTTTTGTGCAAAAACATCTTTATTTTATGAAATATTTTGAGCTCTACAACCAATTTTGTTCTCTGGTCCAGTGGGCAATTTTGCACTACAACTCATTTAAATAATTCTTTCTAGCCTTCACCAAAATTATGGGATGATGGTAATAGCCTATGATTCCACTTTATGCAAAAACCTGGTGTTGTTCTTTGCAAATTTTAAGTGATTCAACCTCATCTTCATTTTGGTCCAACATGATGGATTGTATAGAAACCATATTTTTGCTTGCTCTTTAGCCCTTAATTCTTTCTCCTACTTATAGTCCTCCATGTTAAACCCTTAAGTCCAGGAGCATGCACCCTTTGGGTCATTTTTGGTTCATGAAATGATGCCATTTATTTCCTGTCCAGAATTGAAGTTTTGTAAAACTTGCACTAACAAGTTTCTCCTTTTGCCAAACTAACCCTACCACTCTCTCTTGCATCTAAGGAGACACTGATCTGGAGTTTTTGACCACTCCAAGACTTGCCTAAGTGCCCTTGGCATTTTGTCAAACACCTTATGGGCATGATCTGTTTTGGCATGAATTTTTGGTTTGCACTGTGAACCTGATCTCCTGACCAAACCAGCTTGTCCACTGATCCCCTTGCAAGCCCAAACCTAGACCTGCTAACCCCCAGATCCAACCGAGCCACCTAGCATGCCATGGCATTTCGCCGAGCATCTGGTGGGCGTGCGCTGGGCGCGCCCAGAGCGCGCAAATTGCAGCCGCGCACACGAGCCGCCGCGTCGCGCCCCTGTCTTGGCCCACACGGCAGGACCTCGCCACGCACTCCCCGCCTCGCCACAACACGACAGCCCGCCCTGGCGCCCTACAGCGCCACCGCCAGAGCACTTTTGGCGGCACGCCGGCGTCGGCAGTGCGCCTCTGCCACGGGCAGCGCCGCCCAAGCCTCTCCCGCTCGCCACCTGGCCCCTGGAGCAGTGCGATCTCATCCGCAAGCGTGTCTGCTAGCCCTCGTCGCCGCCACGTCGCCCTAGCTACAGAGAGGCGGTTCGCCGGAGAGCTTATCCACGGCCGCCGCGGAACCGCCTTGCCTCACCTATTTAAGGAGCCCCGAGCTCGTCTCCGCACGAAGGTAGCCTCAAGCGGTCTCCAGGAAGCCCCCAGTGGCAGCCAATCGACCAGGGAAGGCCTTCTTCCCCGAGTCCGGCCGGTTCGGCCGCCGCCAAGTTCCGGCCGATTCCGTCGCCACCAGTGCCTCCCCCTCTCCATTCTATCCACCAAGAGCTCTCCCTCCCTCTCGTGAGTACAACCCCACGCTAGATTTTGGTCAGAGACCACCGCAGCCCCAAACTCACTATCCACCCGAAGCCTCCTCCGCCGCGAAGCTCGCCGCCGGCAGCTCCCTCCGTCCCCACCGGCCTGGCGACCACCTGGAGGACCGCGCTGGAGTCGCGGATCCATCCAGACCCTCTGGAACCCGCGGGGAGCCACCGTTCGCCGGCGACGACCGCCGTTGCCCCGCCTCCGTTCAGCCAAAGGAAGAGGAGGGAGAAATAGACCAGTCAAACCTGACCAGTGGGCCAGGCGGGCCCACTGTCAGTGAGACGCGCGCCGTCCACGCTGGATAAGTGGAAGCGTAAAACTCGCGAGTACGTTTACCCTGCACCGAAAGCGTATTCTATCTGAAGCGTTTTCTTTTATACATTTAATTTAAAAACAGATTTGACCAGAACTTTGACTGGCTATAACTTTTTAATTATAACTCCAAATGAGTTGATTCTTTTTCCTACCTTCCTCAAATTTGGTCTAGTTTATTTTAAGATTTATTTGAAAATTTTCCAAACAACTTTTTTGTACTGTTTTTGAAATGTGTGTTAATTCAAATATATTTTAAAATAGGATTTTGGAGAGAGAGAAGAAACTTTCAAAAGTTTTGGAGAGCACCTCACCCCTCCACAACTTAAAGGCAAGCATTCTGAACCCTGGCATAATGTTTTTGGTGTGTTATTTGACATGTTTATAACACCACCTTACTTCGGAGGACTTGTTATTTCATGTGACATGATCATTTGCATGGAAGCATATCAGTGATTTCCTTGCTGTTGGAAATGAATATTATTGTGATGGTAATCATACTCATGTGCCTTGCATGCATGGCGGAAAGGAATCCGGGAAAGCCTCGGCCTTGGGTAGGCGTGAGCTTGTCGCCGGTCCCTGTCGGGACGGTTATGTCCGGTATGGCATGGTAAGGTACATTGAGTGGTGATTTCTTTGGTTGAAATATATTTGATATACATGTCATGCAGGGAACTTATAAACCTCCTGAGTCGACCGCAGATCGAGTCTTGTTCCAGTAACCCCCATACTTGCCTCGTACTACCACTCGTCCCTGCCGCAGGTAGGGTACGGTTCAGTAAGTCGTCAACCCCTTTCCAGCACACACCGTACAGAGAGGCCATGGTGGAAGATATCGGTTGTAGCCGGTAGGCATGCTACCTGGTCAGGGGGCATGGGTGTTTCCGGTTGGGACCGAGAGGGGAGGCCACCCCTTAGAGCGCGTGATATAAATTTGATCCCATGCTACGCGAGGTTGTAGCCTCCCCACTTAGAGTTTTGCTTAACAAGTGTCGTGGGTGATTCCAGACACCGATGAGTTAAGCTGGTGTGTGCAAGTTAGGTGTGTTTTCAACTAAAAGGCCGTAGACGGAATTAGTCCCGATGGACTAAAGGAATCCGTTACTCGTGGGTAAAGAGTACACCCTCTGCAGAGATTAAACCTATTCGAATAGTCGTGTCCATGGTTAAGGATTACAGTCTGGAATGGGTCAAGTGTTGGTCTTAATGTCGGTCTTCGGAGGTGAAATTGTTAAACCAAACTTGGATACCGACTGGTGACTTGTGAGAACCATGATTATTATTTTATGATGGACTAACCCGTTGCATTATTGTATTATCGAGTATCCCTGGGATGGTTCTACCTCCTAGATATTCATTGTGATTATTTATTCTCAAGCCCTTTTATGTGGTGTCGCTCAGATGCCCGACTGTGGCATTTCTTTTTAAGCCCTTTATGTGGTGTCGCTCAGACGCCCGACTGTGGCATTTCTTTTAAGCCCTTTATGTGGCGTCGCTTAGACGACCGACTGTGGCATTTCTTTTTAAGCCCTTTATGTGGTGTCGCTTAGACGCCCGACTGTGGCATTTCTTTTTAACCCCTTTATGTGGTGTCGCTCAGACGCCCGACTGTGGCATTTCTTTTAAGCCCTTTATGTGGTGTCGCTTAGACGCCCGACTGTGGCATTTCTTTTTAAGCCCTTTATGTGGTGTCGCTCAGACGCCCGACTGTGGCATTTCTTTTAAGCCCTTTATGTGGTGTCGCTTAGACGCCCGACTGTGGCATTTCTTTTTAAGCCCTTTATGTGGTGTCGCTCAGACGCCCGACTATGGCATTGCTTGTTATTTATTTACTTTGTAAGCCCTTTATGTGGTGTCGCACAGACGCCCGACTGCGGCATTTTATTTCCCACTCCATTATTGCTTATTCATGTTGCATATAAATAACCTGCTTGCATGCATAAAAGATATTTTATTTGTGACTGACGATGTGATCATAGAATATTTCAGTGCATGATTATCAATTATATTATCCCAGTTTTCATAATGTTTGCGAGTACATTCAAAGTACTCACTGGCTTGTCCCTGGCTATTGTCTTGGCCAGATTTCTGCATGGAGAGGAGCGTTGCGGTGACAGCCCCGGAAACTAAGCAACGGTGATAGCAGCCTCGCGAAGAAAGGAGTTAACCTGGTCAGCTGTTCCCGTGGGAAATGGAGTCCCATACACTGATGATTCACAAACCGCTTCCGCCATCGACCACTAGAAAACCATTTGATGTACTCATAGGCCACAATGGTCTTGTACTACACATTTTGTACTTTTGCTTGGAATTTCTGTAACAAGTTGGCGCCTCATCAGCTAACAGTAATCCTGGGGCTGGTGAGCACAACGGCCATTTTCTGGAAATTTATGTCCGGAAAACCGGTCGTGACAGACTTGGTATCAGAGCCAGGCTGACCATTGGCTAATCCTATCTTAGCCGGGTCTATAAACTTAGGCAAACCAACCCACCAAACCATAACCAAACCCCAGCCAAGCTTCTCGTGCAAGATAGCCACACAGTGACCCAACACTTTTTGGCAGTCGGTGCCCAACCTATCAACCTAACCTGTCACTCATGCGCTAGTGATCGAATCCTAAATAGTCCTTTCTCGCAAGCGTGCGAAGGAAGAATCCGTCCCCTTTTTCCTATAAAAAGGGGCACGCTAGCCCCAACACAGCACAGCACAACCTCTACCCCAAACCGAGCCACAATGCCTGGACCTGTCGTACACAATGAGACCACAGCAACCAACCTCGGAGGCTTTGTGACCATACTCGCAAACCTCACCCGTCGTACCTATGCGTTAGAAGAGCCCCCAGAATAGGTTGTGTACCAAGGAACCATGAGCGGTGAGAACTGTCAATTCTGGGCCACTGTACACCTCTACGGTAGGGGTCTAGAGCCCGAGCGCCCCTACAGGTTCACCGGAAGAACAACTTCCTTTGAGCTTCAAGCCATCCAACTAGCTGCTCGAGAGGCTATAGTTCATCTCCGGCACTTGTCGCCCAGAGTTAACTGTCGCTCGTTCCACTACTACCCCAGACGTGAAGGGTATGGTAGGCCACCCCAAGTTGCCAACGGAGATCACGAGACGGATCCTGCATTGTTGCACCTAGTGCGCTATGTAAGTGCACTAGAGGAACTATGCGATCAAATCACTATTGATCTAATCGCCGCTCGTGGAGAGCTGGTTCGTCGAGCCCCGGCGAGAGAAGAAAACGAGCCCAACGCCGACAACCCAGTCGTGCTGTTTGGACACTCGATCGAGTCCCTGAGGCCTGCCCCAGCCATAGGCCAAGGTGCTGCGATAACCCCAGAGGTGCTTCGTCGCATATTGGGAGCACACTCCAATGGGATTGTGGCCAACAATCCCCGAGATGGTCCTCATCGCTACCCCGAGCCTGCAGCCCCTCAACCCACTCCAGCTAATTCAGACGACGAGACCCGAAGAGAAGCCTCGACATCCACAAGGCACGCCCGCTTGGATATAAACGAGGTAGACTAAGTCACTCGAGTAGTGTCGAGTCCCAGTGTACCCTCACTTTTTATCGTGTGACCTTGTAAGTAAGCGCCGCCTGTTGTCGTGCCTCTGTTTTAATAGTAGCCTTGCCTGGATGCGCCAGTATGCAGTATAAGATTTCTATCCTAGGCACAGTTACCAAAAACCTCCTCGACAACCCCCACAGTAACACATCACTATAGTGAAATGTGTGAATCTGTGGCTTGACCTCGACCCTTGGAACAGAGCTGAAAATTTTCTTTACCATTCACCACGGTAAAAATGACCCAGCTCCAGTGCTATAAAAGGCCACCGCGTGACCTTGCCAAGCACCTCTCACCTTGTGCACCACCCTCACAACCATTTCCTAGCCATGCCGAGCCCTAGCATTTATCTGAGAACCCAGATGCAACCCCAGGAAGTTTTGTCAAGATATTGCGGGATTTTACCTGCAGTACCATGGGCGCTACCCAGCCACCCCAGTACGAGCTGTTCAAATCGAGGATCACCTCTTCCACCTCAAGATATTGGGCAGAAGTGCACATCCCTCCCGTAAACTCAAACCAAGACCCAACAGAGGTCTCCTTCGTGGGGAAATCTATGCCAACCTCACAGATGGCCATAGAAGCTGTTGCATACGAAGCGCTTGCTCGCCTTCGATCCGCGGTACCCTATGCCAGCGAACGAGGGTATTATTACTTCCCGAGCCGTGCAGCGCCCGGAGGAGTGACATCTTTTCCCGGTGGACGAATTGAGAGAGACCCGGTCCTGGCCAACCTTGTCCAGTACGTCATCGCTCAAGAGCGTTTAACCCAACGTGTGATGGGTTATCTCCAGAGCCTCGCAGATTTAAATCCTCAGATCGCCATCGGCAGAGTACTAAGGCCCGACCAGGAGAGACACGTGCATCGACTGGTCAATCCACTTTCCCCGATAGAAGAGGAGTGTATCCCAGTACCAGAGACGTTTTCTAGGGACCCCATCCAGTTACCGTTTCCATTTTAGACGTTGCTGCGGTGTTCATTATTGCGACATTTATTTATGTGTGACTTATGCGTGATACCCTGAGTTTGTACGACAAGTCAATTAATTGGCTTCTACTAATGTGCGTAGTTTCTGTTGTGGTTTATGCTCCTTTAAATTAACTGTTTTTCCCTCGCAAAATCCTGGAGTGAGATTTCTTTTCCCTGAGTTGCTACATCTGCCCCTTCTCACGACGTGGATTATTTAATTTCACACAGCACCACGCAGCAGACTCACAACCATTACCATTCGAACACATACACTGTTTGCAAAACTTTGCAACGGTGTTACATCCAGCTAATCACCCCCCCTAACAACAGTTAGCACCCGGCACACCCCATCTACTCCTCATGATCACCACCACCGCGGAGAGCCAACACCCGAGCAGCAGCGTCGCGACTATCGTCGAGGATCATCGCGCACAGGAGCACAGAGAGCCCCAGTAGTGTCGCCAGCCCTCCAAATATCAGGATCACAAACCAGTCCGGCATCGCCTCTGCCATTAGAGCCTCACCTGAGCTTCTGTAAGCAGTAATGGAGAAAGAAGGAGGAGGAGAAGTGAGGCCAGGTGTGAGGAAGAAGAGAGGGACACCTCGACCGTTTTTATAGCTCGAGCTCGGTGTACGGTGGGCGAAGTCCACCAACGCCGCTCGTCGCCCGATCGCCGGTGTTCGGAGTCGAATCCGCGAGCAGTGCCGACATCACGCTGGCCCGCGAGGTGAGTGCACACTGCCCCGGCAGCTAGCACGCCGCGCACTACCGCGGTACGGCCTACATGCCCTACGCGCTAGGCGTCGCCGGTAGAGAAAGCACGGGAGAGAGGGAGAAGAAAGAGCCAGAGGGAGAAGAAGAGGCTGACTATGGGCCCCGGGTCCACCTGTCAGGCAGAGAGAGCACTGTGCTCTCGGGTACGACCAGCGTATATTTAAATTTAGAAATTATTCTAAATTTATATCTAGCGTAGAATCCCACGTTTTTGTCCCGAATCGTAGATTTTTCCACGCAGCACCAGTATTCACACTATGGTTTTTCACCACTTATTGCCCTCTCACTATAGCCACATCTTTATTGCGTAATATTTTCTTAACACAGCTTTTAACAAATCTCGAGGACGAGATTTTTCTCAAGGGGGGTAGTGTTGTGACACCCCAAAAATTTGGCCTTGTTTTAATGAATTAAAATTTTTGCCAGGAATTAAAACTTTGAATTTCTGAGCTCCATTTTGATTTTTAAATCATTTCCTTCCCTGTTATGATGAGTTTTTCCCAAAGAGAGAACTTTTCAAATATGTCATTGGACATATTTAATATCTCAAGAGAAACTTTCCCTTATTTAATATAACTAATTAAATAATTAAGTTGCTTGATCTTTACTTTCTTGAAAATGGTTTTTCAAGGTTAAATGGCCATATTTGAACTACAACCATTTGATAGATTCACTTAAAATTCCCACAAAAATTTGGAGATGTCATGTGATGTTATTCAATAACTTTTGTGCAAAAACATCTTTATTTTATGAAATATTTTGAGCTCTACAACCAATTTTGTTCTCTGGTCCAGTGGGCAATTTTGCACTACAACTCATTTAAATAATTCTTTCTAGCCTCCACCAAAATTATGGGATGATGGTAATAGCCTATGATTCCACTTTATGCAAAAACCTGGTGTTGTTCTTTGCAAATTTTAAGTGATTCAACCTCATCTTCATTCTGGTCCAACATGATGGATTGTACAGAAACCATATTTTTGCTTGCTCTTTAGCCCTTAATTCTTTCTCCTACTTATAGTCCTCCATGTTAAACCCTTAAGTCCAGGAGTATGCACCCTTTGGGTCATTTTTGGTTCATGAAATGATGCCATTTATTTCCTGTCCAGAATTGAAGTTTTGTAAAACTTGCACTAACAAGTTTCTCCTTTTGCCAAACTAACCCTACCACTCTCTCTTGCATCTAAGGGGACACTGATATGGAGTTTTTGACCACTCCAAGACTTGCCTAAGTGCCCTTGGCATTTTGTCTAACACCTTATGGGCATGATCTATTTTGGCATGAATTTTTGGTTTGCACTGTGAACCTGATCTCCTGACCAAACCAGCTTGTCCACTGATCCCCTTGCAAGCCCAAACCTAGACCTGCTAACCCCCAGATCCAACCGAGCCACCTAGCATGCCATGGCATTTCGCCGAGCATCTGGTGGGCGTGCGCTGGGCGCGCCCAGAGCGCGCAAATTGCAGCCGCGCACACGAGCCGCCGCGTCGCGCCCCTGTCTTGGCCCACACGGCAGGACCTCGCCACGCACTCCCCGCCTCGCCACAACACGACAGCCCGCCCTGGCGCCCTACAGCGCCACCGCCAGAGCACTTTTGGCGGCACGCCGGCGTCGGCAGTGCGCCTCTGCCACGGGCAGCGCCGCCCAAGCCTCTCCCGCTCGCCACCTGGCCCCTGGAGCAGTGCGAGCTCATCCGCAAGCATGTCTGCTAGCCCTCGTTGCCGCCACGTCGCCCTAGCTACAGAGAGGCGGTTCGCCGGAGAGCTTATCCACGGCCGCCAAGAACCGCCTTGCCTCGCCTATTTAAGGAGCCCCGAGCTCGTTTCCGCACGAAGGTAGCCTCAAGCGGTCTCCAGGAAGCCCCCAGTGGCAGCCAATCGACCAGGGAAGGCCTTCTTCCCCGAGTCCGGCCGGTTCGGCCGCCGCCAAGTTTCGGCCGATTCCGTCGCCACCAGTGCCTCCCCCTCTCCATTCTATCCACCAAGAGCTCTCCCTCCCTCTCGTGAGTACAACCCCACGCTCGATTTTGGTCAGAGACCACCGCAGCACCAAACTCACTATCCACCCGAAGCCTCCTCCGCCGCGAAGCTCGCCGCCGGCAGCTCCCTCCGTCCCCACCGGCCTGGCGACCACCTGGAGGACCGCGCTGGAGTCGCGGATCCATCCAGACCCTCTGGAACCCGCGGGGAGCCACCGTTCGCCGGCGACGACCGCCGTTGCCCCGCCTCCGTTCGGCCAAAGGAAGAGGAGGGAGAAATAGACCAGTCAAACCTGACCAGTGGGCCAGGCGGGCCCACTGTCAGTGAGACGCGCGCCGTCCACGCTGGATAAGTGGAAGCGTAAAACTCGCGAGTATGTTTACCCTGCACCGAAAGCGTATTCTATTTGAAGCGTTTTCTTTTATACATTTAATTTAAAAACAGATTTGACCAGAACTTTGACTGGCTATAACTTTTTAATTATAACTCCAAATGAGTTGATTCTTTTTCCTACCTTCCTCAAATTTGGTCTAGTTTATTTTAAGATTTATTTGAAAATTTTCCAAACAACTTTTTTGTACTGTTTTTGAAATGTGTGTTAATTCAAATATATTTTAAAATAGGATTTTGGAGAGAGAGAAGAAACTTTCAAAAGTTTTGGAGAGCACCTCACCCCTCCACAACTTAAAGGCAAGCATTCTGAACCCTGGCATAATGTTTTTGGTGTGTTATTTGACATGTTTATAACACCACCTTACTTCGGAGGACTTGTTATTTCATGTGACATGATCATTTGCATGGAAGCATATCAGTGATTTCCTTGCTGTTGGAAATGAATATTATTGTGATGGTAATCATCCTCATGTGCCTTGCATGCATGCCGGAAAGGAATCCGGGAAAGCCTCGGCCTTGGGTAGGCGTGAGCTTGTCGACGGTCCCCGTCGGGACGGTTATGTCCGGTATGGCATGGTAAGGTACATTGAGTGGTGATTTCTTTGGTTGAAATATATTTGATATACATGTCATGCAGGGAACTTATAAACCTCCTGAGTCGACCGCAGATCGAGTCTTGTTCCAGTAACCCCCATACTTGCCTCGTACTACCACTCGTCCCTGCCGCAGGTAGGGTATGGTTCAGTAAGTCGTCAACCCCTTTCCAGCACACACCGTACAGAGAGGCCATGGTGGAAGATATCGGTTGTAGCTGGTAGGCATGCTACCTAGTCAGGGGGCATGGGTTTTTCCGGTTGGGACCGAGAGGGGAGGCCACCCCTTAGAGCGCACGATATAAATTTGATCCCATGCTACGCGAGGTTGTAGCCTCCCCACTTAGAGTTTTGCTTAACAAGTGTCGTGGGTGATTCCAGACACCGATGAGTTAAGCTGGTGTGTGCAAGTTAGGCGTGTTTTCAACTAAAAGGCCGTAGACGGAATTAGTCCCAATGGACTAAAGGAATCCGTTACTCGTGGGTAAAGAGTACACCCTCTGCAGAGATTAAACCTATTCGAATAGCCGTGTCCATGGTAAAGGATTACAGTCTGGGATGGGTCAAGTGTTGATCTTAATGTCGGTCTTCGGAGGTGAAATTGTTAAACCAAACTTGGATACCGACTGGTGACTTGTGAGAACCATGATTATTATTTTATGATGGACTAACCCGTTGCATTATTGTATTATCGAGTATCCCTGGGATGGTTCTACCTCCTGGATATTCATTGTGATTATTTATTCTCAAGCCCTTTTATGTGGTGTCGCTCAGACGCCCGACTGTGGCATTTCTTTTTAAGCCCTTTATGTGGTGTCGCTCAGACGCCCGACTGTGGCATTTCTTTTAAGCCCTTTATGTGGCGTCGCTTAGACGCCCGACTGTGGCATTTCTTTTTAAGCCCTTTATGTTGTGTCGCTTAGACGCCCGACTGTGGCATTTCTTTTTAAGCCCTTTATGTGGTGTCGCTCAAACGCCCGACTGTGGCATTTCTTTTAAGCCCTTTATGTGGTGTCGCTTAGACGCCCGACTATGGCATTTATTCTCAAGCCCTTTTATGTGGTGTCGCTCAGACGCCCGACTGTGGCATTTCTTTTAAGCCCTTTATGTGGTGTCGCTTAGACGTCCGACTGTGGCATTTCTTTTTAAGCCCTTTATGTGGTGTCGCTCCGACGCCCGACTATGGCATTGCTTGTTATTTATTTACTTTGTAAGCCCTTTATGTGGTGTCGCACAGACGCCCGACTGCGGCATTTTATTTCCCACTCCATTATTGCTTATTCATGTTGCATATAAATAAACTGCTTGCATGCATAAAAGATATTTTATTTGTGACTGACGATGTGATCATAGAATATTTCAGTGCATGATTATCAATTATATTATCCCAGTGTTCATAATGTTTGCGAGTACATTCAAAGTACTCACTGGCTTGTCCCTGGCTATTGTCTTGGCCGGATTTCTGCATGGAGAGGAGCGTTGCGGTGACAGCCCCGGAAACTAAGCAACGGTGATAGCAGCCTCGCGAAGATAGGAGTTAACCTGGTCAGCTGTTCCCGTGGGAAATGGAGTCCCATACACTGATGATTCACAAACCGCTTCCGCCATCGACCACTAGAAAACCATTTGATGTACTCATAGGCCACAATGGTCTTGTACTACACATTTTGTACTTTTGCTTGGAATTTCTGTAACAAGTTGGTGCCTCGTCAGCTAACAGTAATCCTGGGGCTGGTGAGCACAACGGCCATTTTCTGGAAATTTATGTCCGGAAAACCGGTCGTGACACCTCCACCCTCACCTCCCACTGCTGCGCCCTCTCATCCCCTCCCCTGTTCTCATCAGAAAAGAGAAGTGGCAGATCGAGAGATCAGGCAGCGGCCAGTCCACTCCTCTCCCTCGGCCGCGGAGTTGCTCCCGACGGGCCACCCGGACCCGTCCGTCCTCGAGCGTCTCCTCCGCCTGCTCGCCTCCCTCGGCTTCTTCTCCGAGCACACAGCCGACGGCAATCGGAGGCGGTACACGCTGACCGCCCTGAGCACTTCGTGTGCGCCCACGCCGGCGTCCCCGCCCACGCCTACTACGGCCAGTCCACGCCGACGGCGATCAGATGCAAGCACAACCGGCTCCCTCTCTCCCACCGCCGCCCCCTCCCATCCCCTTCCTCCACTCATCCGACGACGTGGACTGGGATTACAGGTTCACTGGCATTTGCAGTGTATTGACATTGTCATTGTGGTTTCAGTAGAAATGACCTTCTTCCTAATTAGTAACAGAGATCAAAGTTAATATATTTGTGATATTTTCGTGTAATATTATTGTTCGCAATGAGACTACTCAGGAATACAGAGTACTGTGTTTTTTTATAACTGAAGAGGGAGTATAAATCGTCCAGTGAGTATAGTATAGATTGAGTATAAACATGATAACCTACTGTGATATTTTAGCAGGCATCATATTCGTGATGGTCTGCAAGCTATCATTATTGTCATATGTGATATTTGATTTTAGTAGTGCCATTTTTGTTCCCCTTATAAAAGCTGTGCTGTGCCGATTGACAGTTTAATAGTTGTTTCACTTGGCAGGCCAGAAGGTGGTTTACAATATTTTTGTTATATTCTAGTAATAAAGAAAAATGCCCACAACACAGCTTATGCAGAGAGCAAGTGATCATTGTTCTTTCTCCCGTCTGTCCTAATCGCTAATTCACTGGAATCTTAATGTGCAGACTGACACAGAAGCAAAGTGTTTCAAGGCACATAAATCCAATGATGAGACTGGTAGTTTCAGAAAAGATGATGAAACTGATTCAAGAAATACTACTAAGGCTGTTGATCAAAATCCTCCACCACCAAAGCAAGGTTTCATCCATGTGAGGGCAAGAAGGGGTCAAGCAACTGACAACCATAGCCTTGCAGAAAGGGTCAATTCAATGCACAATTTCCAGTTTTGACTATTCTAAATGTATTCTTTTTGAATTTGCGTATTCTTATACACCCCATGGATACACATTCACACTCCCCATTACAGAAGCTACAAATCTGGTCGCTGAAAGTCTACTTTTTTTATTGGCACGGCGTGAGAAAATAACCAAGCGGATGAAAATTCTCCAAGACCCTGTCCCTGGATGTAATAAAGGTGCATATTAATCTCAACAAGAATTCTATATTTTTTATGTTTACATTCTGTCCCACCAATGTCCAGATATGTATTGAAAAGTAAGGATTATAAAATTCAATTAAGGGGGAAATAAGAGACTATACAGAGACCTCCACATATGATAAATAATATAAAGATGTAGTTTCGATATTGTGTGGTGGTCCAGTATCGCACCCTTTGAAAAAAAATTCAGGGAGGTATTTGGGTCCAATCTGTAACATCAATCCAGTGTGGTATATCATTGCTGCTTTCACCACCTGTACCATTAATCCAGTGTGGTATATAATTGCTGCTTTGCCCATCTGTACCATCAATTATTGAAGAACCAACGGCCACATTTCATTGTTGATTAACAGTGACTAATTTAACTTGAGATGCAAATAACCCATTGGTGTAACTGTAGTTCTAATACCAAAGATAGCCTCTGGTCATGATCAAGCAACCAGAGTTATTCTGCTTAAGGGAAATAAATAACATAGTAAAAATAAATAAATAACAATGCCTGTGCCTGCTTTGGGGCCGCATCATAAATATTTCTCTCATGTAGAACACTACAGTGGAGTCTAGTTTTACAACAACAGAGTGACCCAGGCAGTGTGCAATATTTGTGTAGGAAAACAAAGCCGAGTTTAGATGTAGTAGATGATTGATTACAAAACAATAAAAGAATACTATACATAAGCAAACCAGCAAAACGAAAAATAATGTCACATACAGAAAAATTTGGCAACTTGCAAAGTCTCAAATTCGAGGCAATATTATTATTACTTGACTTGTAGTATAAACATAATAAAGTTCAATTGGTAACATCCAAAGATAGAGATATGTACAAGAACACCGAAGAGCACCAAATTATATGTAGCATAAGAGTAAATCCATGTCATATCTAAGAGCGGACTTCAGCCTGTAAGGAGTTCCTTATAGACGATGTTCTTCATTGAGGTCTGTAAGGACAAGGCAGGTCTTTTTCGCTTCTTTGATTTACTGCTTTGCTTCTTGCCATTCTCCTTCTCCTTCTCAATGAGGATCTTTATATTTCTCTTCACGGTGGCTCGAGACAATGCGACATAGAGTTGACCATGAGAGAACACCGGATTAGGTAGGTACACGCCAACGATCGGAATCGTCTGTCCT
The DNA here is from genome assembly GCF_056163025.1 of Triticum urartu. Taxonomy (NCBI): domain Eukaryota; kingdom Viridiplantae; phylum Streptophyta; class Magnoliopsida; order Poales; family Poaceae; genus Triticum; species Triticum urartu. The sequence continues at coordinate 3,408,572 of NW_028259461.1, read as the reverse complement.
TGAGCCTTGTTAATCGTCATAGCAAAGCTAAGACTTACAGGAAATTGCTTCCTCTTGAACTTGAATGGAAACATGTCGTTGTCAGACGGGCATAGGGGTATTCGAGGAAGGAAAACCCTCCTACCCGCGTGTTGTCCAATCACGATTTCTGCGTCGATGGCGTTCCTCTGGAAACCTCGCACCACAAGCCTCGTCCCGTTACACAGACCATTAGCCGGATCAATGTTCCTCAGAAGTATGATAGGGCAGTTGAGCTTCAGTTTGAGTGCATGCGGAGGCAGACCGTTGGGAGTCAATCCATTAAGGAACTCGGGAGCGTAGTAGCCATATGGGTCGTCCTCTGCACTGTCAAAGCTATGGTAGATTACTTCTTCTCCCGGAAAACGTTCTACCATGCGTATGTTTATCTTGTCGACGTTGTCGTTCGTGGTGGAGAGGATTGCGCGAGAAGTCATGTAATTCGGATCGGACATGTTGTCATGTAGTATCGGAAACACATGGTCAATCAGCTTCTCCAGGTCGTCACCCTCGCCTGTAGACGGCACACAAATATCTTCACGGAGTCGTATGTTTCCTTGATCGTCAACTTCCTCGATGCCGTTGCCTACCCTTAGCAAGTAATCCGCAAACCAGGTGTCATTATGAGCCCTCATGTTGGTGACGAGCCTTAGCTGGCGCATACCCTTCCAGAGATGTCAACTTCGGAGGGTTGCATCGATTATCTGACCCCGGGATCCCCTCCTGACGACTGGAAGAACCTGCCTGAAGTCCCCGCCAAACACAACAGTTTTACCTCCAAAGGGTTGGTCTCGTCTTCCCATGATGTTGCGCATGCTGTTGTCCAGTGCCTCGACCGCCTGTCGCTTAGTCATGGTGGCCTCGTCCCATAGTATCAATGAGGCCATCCTCAGTAGCTTGGCGGTACCACTCTGCTTCGTGAAGGTGCATGAGGCGCCGTCGTCGCAGCTTAATGGGATCTTGAACCTCGAGTGGGCAGTCCTACCTCTAGGCATGATAGAAGCGGCGACGCATGACGTCGCGGTAGCGATAGCGATGTTCCCTCGCTTCGAACCTTGGCGAGTAGCGCCCTGTACAGGAAGGTCTTCCCTGTACCTCCCGGGCCATCAACAAAGAACACCCCCCATCACCACGTTCAACTGCAGCTAGTATCTCGTCGTATGCAACCCTCTGCTCCAAGTTTAGCGATGATGCCAATTTAGTGTCGTTGATGTCAAAATCGACGGTGGATTCCTCGATAACCTCTCTGGCCTCGCCCTCGGTTGGGTCGAACTAATCATCAATGCTTGGAAGAGCGAAATCAGCTGTGTCTTTGCCCATGGACTGCAACATACCCCTAATATCAATCAACACCATCTGCTCGACCTCAACCGGGCACGTGTGTGATCGGCGATAGTCATCAGACATAGGCTCGAAGTGCCTATCCCATAAACCACGCACGTCGCCCGGCTCACAATGCACCAAAATTGTTGCGAAGAGCCTCCTGAGAGAACATGGCATTGCCCACTGCTCTGCCTCGGTAAGACAGTCGTCGAGCGTGTTATCTGCCTCGATGAGTCCCAACCTTTCGGCAGCCTCTCTAAAGCTCCCGCATAGCCTATCGTCCACGGTGAGCAGGTCCTCATAGGATGTCTTGCCAGCAACATCGTTTAGCAGCACACGCAGATAGTATCGCTCCCCCTCGGCAGGATTGGCAGACACAATTCGACCTATCTAATAACGCTCCACCCGCTCTTTCCAATACTTCTTACCCTTCTGCCATGTGAACCTTACAGGAAAATCCTTGTACAATATATTCCTAGCCCACGGGTGTTTTTGGTTAGCTTTGAAATACTCTGTCAACATGGATTTGGAAGCATTGTCAGAGGCGACTACGTCGGTCAAGTGAGCTTGCTCACTGAATGCCACCCTGTGCATATTCAGGAGATGAAGAGGCAACTGTAGGACAGGTGGGTCATTGGCACACAAGGGGAAGCCAAATATCCTCCACATCGCCTCTGGAGGAGTAACCCACCTCGTGTCTACGTATCTTTTGATCTCATCAATGTTACCATCGGTGTCGGGCTGGTCGATGCTGAAAGAAGCCCTATCATGGCCCTTGTATATGTACTTGTAAAGGTATTTGGCGACCTTTATGCTGGAGCAAACCTCAACGTTGATGTGGCAATTGAACATCCGCAGAAGGTAAGGGTTATACGACACAACCCATCTGTTGTCCAACATTTTACCTCGGACCTTAGCCTGCTGACCATCATCTCGACGATGATAAACTGGGTATGAGTCCTTGCCCTGTGCCGTGTTTTCATTGAATGGTCGCGGGTATCTGCACTTGCACTCGTTCTGTTGCATGCACACATTTTTGGGGTTGAGAGCACTGCATGGTCCGTGCATCATATGTTTCAGTACTAAGGCATGGAGTTCAGGATACCTCTGCTTGTCTGGGAGCTCGGCAGAAATGAGTCGGTTGTACTGCTCCGGAACGACAAGCTTATAGGCAGAATCCATGATCAACAAAAAGTGTGCGTGGGGGAGGCCCCTCTTCTAGAACTCGACTACGTATACATGTGCGACAACAACGCCCAGGATATTCTTCTTGAACAACATCTCTTTCATAGCCTCTAGCTTGCCATGGAACACACGAGCCACAAGATCAGGTCGGTCTTGCGCTGTCTGACTAGGAAGCAACTCATTCATTATCTCTTCCCAGTTAGGGTTGCAGGTCATGGTCAAGAAGATGTCAGGCTTCCCATAGGTATGGACAATTGCCATGGCATCCATATGTCTCCGTTTCATGTCGCGGTCGCCACCTGGGTACGTTCCAGGGAGCACAATCCTTACTCCAACAGCGCTTGCTCGGGTCTCCCCAGATGTAATTGCATCAACAACTCCCTTATATAGGTCGGCACGGATCTTTGTCTGGTTCTTCCTGTACTATTTCAACCTACAACTCTCAATCTTGATGTACATGTCCACCCCCATTGCTGGAGCAATCATGCTCCACAGAGTATGGGATTGAATATACCAGGTCGTGTCTGCAGCATGTAACAGTAGTAGTCTCTCACGGAGACGCATAACCTGCTATTCCCCTCTGCATATGGATGAGTAACGCGGACATTAGGATTCATACGAGAACTATACAATTCATCTAAACGACAGAATACGCATAAGGCTTACCTGCATCCTGATCATCATCATCATCATCACGTCTACCTCTTGATTGTTGCACAACCGTCCAAGGGACATCACGTTTAGGTAGTTTCAGGTGCCAACCAAGCTCACCCCTTGGGTAGAATAATGGGTAAGAGAGCGGGTCATACGAGCCAGACTTCACATGTATACTGTGCCTCTGGTTGTCATTCCCGCCAAGTGTAATCCTCCAATCAAACCTCTTCGCTAGGTCCGTGCCCTCCACCCAAATTGCAGCTACCTCCGATGATAGAGGTCTATTATACTTCCCTTGATCTAGTCTGTGGTCCGTGTTGAGGTCTATCATGTAATCGTCGAGGTTGTCCCTGTGGGCACCCAAACTCCTAAATTGCTGGGAGTACGGGGTTTCCTTGACTATGTCCACTAACTTTTTGATGACATTATGATCTAATTTCTTGGTGGCAGGCTGGCGATGGGTTAGGCCGGGGTCGTCGTCGTAGAAGTACAACTGTAGATGCTCTGGACGGGATGTTGTCCCGAAGGAATGAACATTGTGGTAGATGGTGCCGTGCGCCCGGAAGGTGTACACCCCAGACTTCATGTTTGTGTAGCTTTCATCCAGGCTGACGCCGAGAGTTGTGAAGGAGAAGTGGCCGTTGAAGAACCGTATGTTCTCCCGAAAATGCCTAGAGTCCGCATCCGTGCTAGACCAAAGCCTCGTTAGCTCCGGGATGGGCTCCGGTTGCTTCAGCTCGATCTACCCATTGCGACAGCAGAATCCTGGGGCCTCGGACACAAACTTCTTGGCCTTGCAATGGTCACAGTTCGCGGCATGCTTGAGGATGTGTGTACTGTCGGGGAGGTTTGAGTACACATAGTCCAATGGATCATGGTCGACATAGGTATTGTGACTTGAGTCTTCCAATTCGTCGTGCTCCATGTCATCAACAACCGAGCCGGCAAACAATGTTTCTAATTAATGCGATACTCCCAACGTGTGGATCTTGCTCAAGCTAGTGTACATACCTCCACCAGCAAACATGTAATACTCATCATCGAAGAGGTTGTCAGGGTTGGCATTATCATTCATGAGACCACTAAGGCAAGCGTCCATGTCGTCTGCGCAGGTGCCGTATCAATAAATGAGGGTTCAGTGTCAAGGGATGCAAGGAGAGTAAGGATGGGAGTGTTACCTTCACTCCTGATCGTGTACTCCGGCGTGCTAGATGAGGTTGAGGCACCGTGTGCTTCAAGTATGGTTGGTTGTCCCGTTGAGCTCATTTTCGGTATGGAGATGGTCCTGGCGGTTCGGGTCTTCACCCTACTTGCAAAGCTTTCATTACGACGATCTAGCAGAGCCTTCCTCTCACCACGTGGAACCTTTGGTGATTTTCGCTTGACAATTTTCTCCTGACGCTTCTTCGCCGCCATACCTCCCTTGCAAGCTCGCTCTGTCGTCCTAAGCTGAGCTCTGGACTCATGCCTCTGCTCGTCAGTTGCACTATCCGCTATTGTTAGCAGATCACTGGTTTGCTGGTCGACACTTTTTAGGTGATCATCGTTTTCGATGAGGTCGCCATCTACAGCACCGTCACCAAAGATTCTACTTAGGTATGCACCTGCAACATTTATGAATTATCATAAATAACTGTTGAATGATTAAAAAATGAAAGCTGATTACTGATGGGATAACTACCATCAGTTTCGGTGTTGCGAATGTATGTGGGGGATGACGTGACGGTAGGAGCATAATCTATTTGTTCACCATGGGATTGTTGCGCAGGATCCAACATGACGATATTATCGTCCACCGTACTGCAACTGTAGGCGGCTACACCGATACGGAGCAAGTAAATATTTGTTTAATGCATACGAAAAAAAGATGTGGAGTACACATGCGAGAAATACCATAAGTTTTGAAGGTGTGACCGCATGTGCTTGCCGCAGCTGAGGTTGCTAAATCAGGACGAGGCATCGCAATGGATTCAGCACACGGGGTGTTCCGCATAGCTTTCTCCCGTTGTCGGTGCTGAGCACTCATCTCCCCTTTCTGCACTCGTGTCAAGCTATCTCGATGTTTCTGATCTGTCTCACGTCTATGCGTGTTTATTTGTTCCTTCTTCTCCTTGTAAGTGGCTCGCCTCTTTGCATTTACAATATCTCTTTGCTGTTGTGATAAGACATGACCAGTGTTTGCGTCGTCTTGTTTATTCTTCTGATAAGCTGCTCGCCTCTGTGCATTTATATTTTCTCTTTGTTCTCTTGTGTCATGTTGTTTCTTCTTCTGGTAAGATTCCCGTCTGCATGTGTTCAACTTATCGATCTGTTCTTGGTACCCTTGGTCTTCTTTTTTCTTTTTATAAGCTGCTCTTCTCCGTGCGTTCTTGGCATCCCGGGCCCTTGTAGCTGGATCTGTTATTGTACACATGTATATACACATTAGCATCTGAACCAAAACATTCAAGATAAATGATCTCACGGTTGACTGGAGCTACAGGTTAATCGTATTTACCGCTACAATCATGCACCATGAGGGCTACAATATATCAATGATAAAACAAACCAGATTACGAGCAAGTGGACCGCGAGATATACCTGGACTCCCTTTGGGGAGTTCTATGGTTTCAGCAGAGGGGATTGTAGCTTCATGTATAACCAGGCCGCTTGACGGTTGTGGGTCAGATGCAATGGCATCTGAAATATTATTCAAATTAGTAAAAACCAATATCAGAGGCATTCAAACCTTGCTGATGAGTTATACCTGGACTCCCTTTGGGGAGTTCAATGGTTGAGGGAGATGGTATTATTGCTTCACGAATAAACAAGCCGCTCGATGGTTGTGGGGCACATCACATGGCTTGCAAAAAGGGATTTTTCAAATTAGTATAAACCAATCTTGAAATCAAATTAGTAAAAACCAATATTGTTCAAATTCCATATACCTGGACCCTCGCTCGGGAGTATATCAACATTGGTGATATCACCAAGAGGGCGTCGGAGGTTATTTGTTGCCTCCATTTGTCGCTGTCGGTGTTGCTTATAAAGATTCACCCTTTCCCACCGAGAACCAAACGGGGTCAAGTCATTTGAGGACATCACTGTCACAGACAACTATCATTGGAAAAACAGATCAACAAGTACCATCTACTATATTTAACATACTTTAACCTACAATATCTCAGACCCATTAACATCAACTACTTGGAAAGCCCATGACTCAACACTAAGGAAGCGCCAGAGATTAAACCCTCAATATTTGTGATAACTAAACATATATATGCAACAAATGTTGGATTTATTCCTTCCTGCTTTTAAATAGTTTTTACTTTTCCTGATTTTCCTCTGGTACTGAAGTGATTTATGTTGTTGAATGCACTCATCAGGTTACAAAACGTGCAGAAAACCGATCACATGCTCACCAATACTCCAACGAGGCATCACTACCTGGGTTCCTAGTTCATTCAAGAGACAAACATCAAAGTCTGGAAGATATTTTAGAAATGATGAAGTCGACGTCCAGCAAGAAGCTCAAGGAGTTTTAATGGGCCACATTAAAATCTGTGAGCTCACCGGAATAGGGCAGTAACCTTTTCATCCCCTTGCATACTATTTGAGGGAAGAGTTCTTAGAAAACAGTTGAGAACTACCGTATATCTCCATATGGCATTGTAGAACTAAAAAGGTTATTTACTAAAAAGTGATTTACATAATTTGAGAACCACTGTAACTAAAAAGTGATTTACGCCCTCTCTCTACCATCTATAAAAATTGTGACAATGGAAGCTTGCATTGGATTTATTCCTTCCTGCTTTTAAATAGTTTTTAGTTTTGCTGATTTTCCCCTGGTACTGAAGTGATTTATGTTGTTGAATGCACTCATCAGGTTATAAAACGTGCAGAAAACTCATCACATGCTCACCAATACCCCAGCGAGGCATCACTACCTGGGTTCCTAGTTCATTGAAGAGACAAACATAAAAGTTTGGAAGATATTTTAGAAATGATGAAGTCACGTCCAGCAAGAAGCTCAAGGAGTTTTAATGGGCCACATTAAAATATGTGAGCTCATCGGAACAGGGCAGTAACCTTTTCACCCCCTTGCATACTATTTGAGGAAAGAGTTATTAGAAAACAGTTGATAACTACTGTATATCTCCATATGGCATTGTAGAACAAAACTGGTGATTTACTAAAAAGTGATTTACACACTCTGCCATCTATAAAAATTGTGACAATCGAAGCTTTGCATTTGTCCATATCAAGAACAGGAGTATAGATTCTAATCGCAGAGATTTACCTCTTTTACAGCGATTCTAATACCATTTTTTCCTTAAATCTAACAGCTCGATGCCTCGCTCATACAAGAAGGCCATGTGTGCATCGCTGGGGCTATAATGAACAGTTGGGGCTACTACATAAGAACAGTTGCGGCACTCACCAACAAAGGTAAAGTTAGAAATCGTGAAGCGTGCACAACTTACTGCCCTATGGTTCAAACTTGGTCGAACAACAGTAGGTGCTAACCTGTTGCTCGCAGCCGCGGCGGCACCGGTGCCTCCTGCTCTGATGGCAAACTTTGAAAGAAACAGGCCTCGCCCACCCGCTCCAATGGCAAACTGGTAGGATCCCAAACCGAGACCTGGAAGCATGGAGAAACAGGCCTCGCCCGTCCCGCTCAGAAACGTTTTGAAAATTGGTTTGTTGTTGTATATGGAAGGCATGAGATGGACAGAGTATGATTGGTCGCTTTATTTTTGGGCATTGGAGGTGTAAGATGGAAAGAACGAAAAGATTGATTGGCGTTGTATATCTGTTTGCGATTGCGATGCGATTTGATTCCTGTTGTGTATGGAAAGTATTATTTGAAAAGGATAATATTGTTTGGAAAGGATGCCATCGGTTAATATTTGATTCCTGTTGTGTATGGAAAATATTTTTTGGAAAGGTTATTATTGTTTGGAAAGGATGCCATCGGTTAATATTTGATTCCTATTGTGTATGGAAAGTATTATTTGGAAAGGTTATTATTGTTTGGAAAGGATGTCATCGATTAATATTGTTTGGCCTTTGTGGGGTTTATTTGGGATAGTCTCGGTTAATAAAAAAATAAAAAAAACGGTGAAAGTGGAATGGGATCGAGGGGTGGCCTATCGTTCGATGGGATGGGAAGGGTACGAGCGAACGAAACCACGTACGGACTGAAACATTAGGAGTAGAGATGATGTGCATGTGGACACCGGGATATTTTTGTTCTGGATTCGCCCCTGCCTACGACGGCCTCTTGGCCACCCATTAAATGCTCCGCCGCTGCAGTGAGGGCACCCACCGACATGTTGGCTTCGTCACCGTGGAGGCAGGGCACGTCCGACACGAAGCCACCACCGCTCGTGGCAGATTTCGCGTGCAGCGGCGTAGGACAGCTTGGACAGGCGAGGGTGGTGGCGCTCTTCCATCAACATGTCGGTGTAGTGTGCCCGTGCCTCGCCCGTGGTGATGCCGGCATCGACCGGCGAGGGCGGTGGCGTCGCCTTGTCCGCGTCGCTGCCCTTCAGAGAGCTCCCTGGTGTAACACCCCTAGTGTCATGCTACAGTAATCCCTTATTAATGGTGCCATGTCATCATGTTACTGTTGCTATTCTTCATTTGATCCAAATCACAATTCAAATTCAAATTCAATCTAAAGTCAAAAATTCATATTTGGTAGACATGAAATCTAATATGTTCATCATGTGGCAAATATTCTTTTGATAATATTGGTAGTGAACTATCATTTTTCCAAAATGTCTAAATGCCCTTTGTGTATAAAACTGTGGCTTAAACAATTATGTAAATGCCTTTTATAATTTCTAACAAACTAATTTATTAGAGTACGAAACTTTTTGTGGAAGAGGTATAAATAGTAATACTAGTTTAGAAACTAGTTTTACATTTTACTTAAACTAAGTTAAGGTGAAAATAAATAAAACAAAATAAAACAAAAACACAAACAAGAAATAAAAAGTTAAAAAGAAAACCCCAGGCCAACTGGGCCATCCGGCACCTAACCCCCTGGGCTGGCCACAACCGGCCCACCATTCCCTTCACCCACCTCCCCTGTTCCACTAACCGCGTCGCTACAGGGGAGGGGTTGCCCCTGACCATCTCGCCGGCGCCGTCGGGCAGAGGATAAGGACTCCCCCTCGTCCCCTCGATTCCTCTCCTGCTCCCAGATCCACCTCGCCTCCTTCCCTCCCCCCTCTCGCCAAATCCGCTCCGCCGCGGCACCCTGTTGCCGTTGACGCCACGCCCGTGGACGCCCGAAGCCGCTCCGCTTGACGCACCACCTTCGCCGTCGTCGTCGCCGTCCGCGTGCTCCTCGACGACCCCGAGACCCGCTAGCGTGTCCAGAAGGACCGTCGTACTCCGCGGCCTCGTTTGCACCACCGTGACGGTGCCGAGGACATCCAAGACGACGCCCGCTCCCTCTTCTTCATCGGGTCGCCGCCGTCGTCCATCATCGTTGCCGCACCGCTGTTGCTACTAATCTGTCACCGGACCCCGTGCGCCCCCACTATGAGCTCTCATTCCCCTCCGTTTCCCTCTGTCGTGTCGTAGCCGCTTACCGCGCCATACTGCGGCGCTCGAGCTTCGGCCGAGCTCTCGGTCTACCCGGTCACCCGCGCCTCGTGACCATCGCAGTTCCCTGCTGCTGCTCCCCGCGCCGGCGCTCCCCTCACCGCTCCCTTACCCCGCGCCCGCCGCGTGTAGGCCACGCATCGGCCTGCCCGTCCGCTCGCGAACCGCGCCCGACCACCACCTGTTGGGTTTCGTAGTAATTTCCAAAAATTTCCTACGCACACGCAAGATCATGGTAATGCATAGCAACGAGAGGGGAGAGTGTTGTCTACGTACCCACGCAGACCGACTGCGGAAGCGTTGACACAACGTAGAGGAAGTAGTCGTACGTCTTCACGATCCAACCGATCAAGCACTGAAACTACGGCACCTCCGAGTTCAAGCACACGTTCAGCTCGATGACGATCCCCGGACTCCGATCCAGCAAAGTGTCGGGGAAGAGTTCCGTCAGCACAACGGTGTGGTGACGATCTTGATGCACTACAGTAGCAGGGCTTCGCCTAAACTCCGCTACAGTATTATCGAGGAATATGGTGGCTGGGGGCACCGCACACGGCTAAGGAATAGATCACGTGGATCAACTTGTGTGTTTCTGGGGTGCCTCTGCCTCAGTATATAAAGGAGCCAAGGGGGAGGGGGCGCCGGCCAGGAGAAGGGCGCAGGAGGAGTCCTACTCCTTCCGGGAGTAGGACTCCCCCCCCCCCAATCCTAGTTGGACTAGGATTCCCCGAGGGGGAAAGAGGGAGACGGGGGCCGGCCACCTCTCCTAGTCCTAATAGGACTAGGGGAGGGGGGAGGTGCGCAGCCACCTTGGGCTGCCCCTTTCTCCTTTCCACTAAAGCCCATTAAGGCCCATATGGCTCCCGGGGGGTTCCGGTAAAATCCTGATTTCACCCGGAACACTTCCGATATCCAAACATAGGCTTCCAATATATCAATCTTTACGTCTCGACCATTTCGAGACTCCTCGTCATGTCCATGATCACATCCGGGACTCCGAACAACCTTCGGTACATCAAAATGCATAAACTCATAATATAACTGTCATCGTAACCTTAAGCGTGCGGACCCTACGGGTTCGAGAACAATGTAGACATGACCGAGACACGTCTCCGGTCAATAACCAATAGCGGGACCTGGATGCCCATATTGGCTCCTACATATTCTACGAAGATCTTTATCGGTCAGACCGCATAACAACATACGTTGTTCCCTTTGTCATCGGTATGTTACTTGCCCGAGATTCGATCGTCGGTATCCAATACCTAGTTCAATCTCGTTACGGCAAGTCTCCTTACTCGTTCCGTAATACATCATCTCACAACTAACATATTAGTTGTAATGCTTGCAAGGCTTATGTGATGTGCATTACCGAGAGGGCCCAGAGATACCTCTCTGACAATCGGAGTGACAAATCCTAATCTTGAAATACACCAACCCAACATGTACCTTTGGAGACACCTGTAGTACTCCTTTATAATCACCCAGTTACGTTGTGACGTTTGGTAGTACCCAAAGTGTTCCTCCGGTAAACGGGAGTTGCATAATCTCATAGTTATAGGAACATGTATAAGTCATGAAGAAAGCAATAGCAACATACTAAATGATCGGGTGCTAAGCTAATGGAATGGGTCATGTCAATCAGATCAATCAACTAATGATGTGACCTCGTTAATCAAATAACAACTCATTGTTCATGGTTAGGAAACATAACCATCTTTGATTAACGAGCTATTCAAGTAGAGGCATACTAGTGACATTTTGTTTGTCTATGTATTCACACATGTATTATGTTTCCGGTTAATACAATTCTAGCATGAATAATAAACATTTATCATGATATAAGGAAATAAATAATAACTTTATTATTGCCTCTAGGGCATATTTCCTTCAGTCTCCCACTTGCACTAGAGTCAATAATCTAGATTACACTGTAACGATTCTAACACCCATGGAGACTTGGTGCTGATCATGTTTTGCTCGTGGAAGAGGCTTAGTCAACGGGTCTGCAACATTCAGTTCCGTATGTATCTTGCAAATCTCTATGCCTCCCACCTGGACTAGATCCCGGATGGAGTTGAAGCGTCTCTTGATGTGCTTGGTCCTTTTGTGAAATCTGGATTCCTTTGCCAAGGCAATTGCACCAGTATTGTCACAAAAGATTTTCATTGGACCCGATGCACTAGGTATGACACCTAGATCGGATATGAACTCCTTCATCCAGACTCCTTCGTTCGCTGCTTCCGAAGCAGCTATGTACTCCTCTTCACATGTAGATCCCGCTACGACGCTTTGTTTAGAACTGCACCAACTAACAGCCCCACCGTTTAATGTAAACACGTATCTGGTTTGCGATTTAGAATCGTCCAGATCAGTGTCAAACCTTGCATCAACGTAACCTTTTACGGTGAGCTCTTTGTCACCTCCATATACGAGAAACATATCCTTAGTCCTTTTCAGGTATTTCAGGATGTTCTTGACCGCTGTCCAGTGATCCACTCCTAGATTACTTTGGTACCTCCCTGCTGAACTTATAGCAAGGCACACATGAGGTCTGGTACACAGCATTGCATACATGATAGAGCCTATGGCTGAAGCATAGGGAACATCTTTCATTTTCTCTCTATCTTCTGCAGTGGTCGGGCATTGAGTCTTACTCAACTTCACACCTTGTAACACAGGCAAGAACCCTTTCTTTGCTTGATCCATTTTGAACTTCTTCAAAACTTTGTCAAGGTATGTGCTTTGTGAAAGTCCAATTAAGCGTCCTGATCTATCTCTATAGATCTTAATGCCTAATATGTAAGCAGCTTCACCGAGGTCTTTCATTGAAAAACTCTTATTCAAGTATCCCTTTATGCTATCCAGAAATTCTATATCATTTCCAATTAGTAATATGTCATCCACATATAATATCAGAAATGCTACAGAGCTCCCACTCACTTTCTTGTAAATACAGGCTTCTCCGAAAGTCTGTATAAAACCAAATGCTTTGATCACACTATCAAAGCGTTTATTCCAACTCCGAGAGGCTTGCACCAGTCCATAAATGGATCGCTGGAGCTTGCACACTTTGTTAGCTCCCTTTGGATCGACAAAACCTTCCGGTTGCATCATATACAACTCTTCTTCCAGAAATCCATTCAGGAATGCAGTTTTGACATCCATCTGCCAAATTTCATAATCATAAAATGCGGCAATCGCTAACATGATTCGGACAGACTTAGGCATCGCTACAGGTGAGAAAGTCTCATCGTAGTCAACCCCTTGAACTTGTCGAAAACCTTTCGCGACAAGTCGAGCTTTGTAGACAGTAACATTACCATCAGCGTCAGTCTTCTTCTTGAAGATCCATTTATTCTCAATTGCTTGCCGATCATCGGGCAAGTCAACCAAAGTCCATACTTTGTTCTCATACATGGATCCATCTCAGATTTCATTGCTTCAAGCCATTTTGCGGAATCTGGGATCACCATCGCTTCTTCATAGTTCGTAGGTTCATCATGATCTAGTAGCATGACTTCCAGAACAGGATTACCGTACCACTCTGACGCGGATCTTACTCTGGTTGATCTACGAGGTTCAGTAGTATCTTGATCTGAAGTTTCATGATCATTATCATTAGCTTCCTCACTAACTGGTGTAGGTGTCACTGAAACAGTTTTCTGTGATGTACTACTTTCCAGTAAGGGAGCAGGTACAGTTACCTCGTCAAGTTCTACTTTCCTCCCACTCACTTCTTTCGAGAGAAACTCCTTCTCTAGAAAGGATCCATTCTTAGCAACGAATGTCTTGCCTTCGGATCTGTGATAGAAGGTGTACCCAATAGTCTCCTTTGGGTATCCTATGAAGACACATTTCTCCGATTTGGGTTCGAGCTTATCAGGTTGAAGCTTTTTCACATAAGCATCACAGCCCCAAACTTTAAGAAACGACAACTTTGGTTTCTTGCCAAACCACAGTTCATAAGGCGTCGTCTCAACGGATTTTGATGGTGCCCTATTTAACGTGAATGCGGCCGTCTCTAAAGCATAACCCCAAAACGATAGCGGTAAATCAGTAAGAGACATCATAGATCGCACCATATCTAGTAAAGTACGATTACGACGTTCGGACACACCATTACGCTGTGGTGTTCCGGGTGGCGTGAGTTGCGAAACTATTCCACAATTTTTCAAATGTACACCAAACTCGTAACTCAAATATTCTCCTCCACGATCAGATCGTAGAAACTTTATTTTCTTGTTACGATGTTCTTCAACTTCACTCTGAAATTCTTTGAACTTTTCAAATGTTTCAGACTTATGTTTCATTAAGTAGATATACCCATATCTGCTTAAATCATCTGTGAAGGTGAGAAAATAACGATATCCGCCACGAGCCTCAATATTCATCGGACCACATACATCGGTATGTATGATTTCCAACAAATCTGTTGCTCTCTCCATAGTACCGGAGAACGGTGTTTTAGTCATCTTGCCCATGAGGCACGGTTCGCAAGTACCAAGTGATTCATAATCAAGTGGTTCCAAAAGTCCATTAGTATGGAGTTTCTTCATGCGCTTTACACCGATATGACCTAAATGACAGTGCCACAAATAAGTTGCACTTTCATTATCAACTCTGCATCTTTTGGCTTCAACATTATGAATATGTGTATTACTACTATCGAGATTCAATAAGAATAGACCACTCTTTAAGGGTGCATGACATTAAAAGATATTACTCATATAAATAGAACAACCATTATTCTCTGATTTAAGTGAATAACCGTCTCGCATTAAACAAGATCCAGATATAATGTTCATGCTCAACGCTGGCACCAAATAACAATTATTTAGGTCTAATACTAATCCCGAAGGTAGATGTAGAGGTAGCGTGCCGACCGCGATCACATCGACTTTGGAACCGTTTCCCATGCGCATCGTCACCTCGTCCTTCGCAAGTGTTCGCTTAATCCGTAGTCCCTGTTTCGAGTTGCAAATATTAGCAACGGAACCAGTATCAAATACCCAGGTGCTACTGCGAGCTCTAGTAAGGTACACATCAATAACATGTATATCACATATACCTTTGTTCATCTTTCCATCCTTCTTATCCGCCAAATACTTGGGGCAGTTCCGCTTCCAGTGACCAGTCTGCTTGCAGTAGAAGCACTCAGTTTCAGGCTTAGGTCCAGACTTGGGTTTCTTCTCCTGAGAAGCAACTTGCTTGCTGTTCTTCTTGAAGTTCCCCTTCTTCTTCCCTTTGCCCTTTTTCTTGAAACTAGTGGTCTTGTTAACCATCAACACTTGATGCTCCTTTTTGATTTCTACCTCCGCAGCTTTCAGCATTGCGAAGAGCTCGGTACCATATATCGCATACATTCTTAGAAGAGAACTCCCAGAATATGAAGAAGATGCTCGACAGATCGTCCGTCGATCTAAGGGCTTCACCATGATAAGAGGACAGTTGTTCAGAGAAAGTGGGACCGGAGTCTGCCAGAAATGCATAACACCTGAAGAAGGTGAAGTGATCCTCAATGATATCCACTCGGGGACCTGTGGTCACCATGCGTCCTCTCGGACCATTATGGCCAAAGCATACTGAGCGGGATTTTACTAGCCTCGAGCAAATGAGATGGCACAATAAATAGTCGACAAGTGTGAAGGTTGTCAGTTCTACTCCAACATGTCTCACAAGCCTGCGTCAGCCCTGAAAACCATTCCGCTCGTCTGGCCTTTTGATGTTTGGGGATTGGATATGGTTGGACCTTTGAGGACTGGCAGGAGTGGATTCACTCATGTGCTTGTAGCAGTCGACAAGTTCACCAAATGGATTGAAGCCAAGCCTATCAAGAACCTTGATGCCAGTACTGCCGTCAGCTTCATCAGAGAGATAACATTCAGATATGGTGTTCCCCATAGCATCCTCACTGACAACGGATCAAACTTTGATTCTGATGAGTTCAGGACTTTTTGTGCTTCACAAGGTACTCGAGTCGACTATGCCTCGGTTGCTCACCCCTAGTCGAATGGACAGGCTGAAAGGGCAAATGGATTGATTCTCAAAGGACTGAAACCTCGACTGATGCGTGACCTCAAACACGCAGCAGGAGCCTAGGTCAATGAACTTCCATCAGTATTATGGGGATTGGGGACAACTCCCAATCGGTCGACTGGCAGAACCCCGTTTTTCTTGGTTTATGGAGCCGAAGTTGTACTTCCGAGTGACTTGCTCCACAATGCACCCCGAGTCGAGCTTTTCACAGAGGAAGAAGCAGAACAAGCGCGACAAGATGCGGTTAACCTCCTTGAAGAAGAAAGAGAGATGGCCTTGATCCTATCAACCATTTACCAATAAGATTTACGTCGATTCCATGCCAGAAATGTGAGGAGTCGAACATTTCAAGAGGGAGACTTAGTTCTCCGAGTGGATCAGCAGAAACCGCACAAGCTTGCTCCCTCTTGGGAAGGCCCCATTGTGGCCACCAGAGTGCTCCACAATGGAGCGTACCACCTTTACGACGTCGAGCACAAGAAAGACGAGCCACGCGCCTGGAATGCAGAGCGGCTCCGCCCCTTTTATACATAAACACTCAGTCTGCTGAGATGTAATAAAAAACACCTTTGTATTTTGTTTATCAAAGACAAGAGTTTTACAGTCTTCTAAAAAGATTGTCGATTGTTTACATATGTTTCTGAAATCCCCCAGTGGGTGGCATAGCTGCAGTCCAGTACTCGCCTAAGTTTCAAAAATCCTACCGAGTGATTAAGTCTCTCACTCGGGGGCTTAGCTGCAGTCCAGTACTCGCCTAAGTTTCAAAAATCCTACCGAGTGATGAGCAAGTCTCTCACTTGGGGGCTTAGCTGCAGTCTAGTACTCGCCTAAGTTTCAAAAATCCTACTGAGTGATGAGCAAGTCTCTCACAAAGAGGCTTAGCTGTAGTCCAGTACTCGCCTAATGTTCAAAAATCCTACCAAGTGATGAGCAAGTCCCTCACTCGGAGGCTTAGCTGCAGTCCAGTACTCGCCTAAGTTTCAAAAATCCTACCGAGTGATGAGAAAGTCTCTCACTCGGGGGTTAGCTGCAGTCCAATACTCGCCTAAGTTTGAAAAATCCTACTGAGTGATGAGCAAGTCTCTCACTCGGAGGCTTAGCTACAGTCCAGTACTCGCTTAAGTTTCAAAAATCCTACCAAGTGATGAGCAAGTCTCTCACTCGGGGGG
Source organism: Triticum urartu (assembly GCF_056163025.1). Lineage (NCBI taxonomy): Eukaryota > Viridiplantae > Streptophyta > Magnoliopsida > Poales > Poaceae > Triticum > Triticum urartu. Next base: position 3,391,584 of record NW_028259461.1, on the reverse strand, counting down.
CTTAGCTACAGTCCAGTACTCGCCTAAGTTTCAAAAATCCTATCTAGTGATGAGAAAGTCTCTCACTCGGGGGCTTAGCTGCAGTCCAGTACTCGCCTAAGTTTCAAAAATCCTACCGAGTGATGAGCAAGTCTCTCACTCGGAGGCTTAGCTGCAGTCCAGTACTCGCCAAAGTTTCAAAACCATCCTACAGAGTGATGAGCAAGTCTCTCACTCGGGGGCTTAGCTGCAGTCCAGTAGTTGCCTAAGTTTCAAAAATCCTACCGAGTGATGAGCAAGTCTCTCACTCGGAGGCTTAACTGCAGTCCAATACTCGCCTAAGTTTCAAAACCATCCTACCGAGTGATGAGCAAGTCTCTCACTCGGGGGCTTAGCTGAAGTCCAGTACTCGCCTAAGTTTCAAAACTCCTACCGAGTGATGAGCAAGTCTCCCACTTGGGGGCTTAGCTGCAGTCCAGTACTCGCTTAAGTTTCAAAAATCCTACCGAGTGATGAGCAAGTCTCTCACTCGGGGGCTTAGCTGCAGTCCAGTACTCGCCTAAGTTTTAAAAATCCTACCGAGTGATGAGCAAGTCTCTCACTCGGGGGCTTAGCTGCAGTCCAGTACTCGCCTAAGTTTTAAAAATCCTACCGAGTGATGAGCAAGTCTCTCACTCGGGGGCTTAGCTGCAGTCCAGTACTCGCCTAAGTTTCAAAAATCCAACCGAGTGATGAGCAAGTCTCTCACTCGGAGGCTTAGCTGCAGTCCAGTACTCGCCTAAGTTTCAAAAATCCTACCGAGTGATGAGCAAGTCTCTCACTCAAGGGCTTAGCTGTAGTCCAGTACTCGCCTAAGTTTCAAAAATCCTACTGATTGATGAGCAAGTCTCTCACTCAGAGGCTTAACTGCAGTCCAGTACTCGCCTAAGTTTCAAAACCATCCTACCGAGTGATGAGCAAGTCTCTCACTCGGGGGCTTAGCTGCAGTCCAGTACTCGCTTAAGTTTCAAAAATCCTACCGAATGATGAGAAAACCTCACAAACGGAGGCTTAGCTGCAGTCCAGTACTCGCCTAAGTTTCAAAAATCCTACCGAGTGATGAGCAAACCTCACACTCGGAGGCTTAGCTGCAGTCCAGTACTCGCCTAAGTTTCAAAAATCCTACCGAGTGATGAGCAAGTCTCTTACTCGGTGGCTTAGCTGTAGTCCAGTACTCGCCTAAGTTTCAGAAATCCTACCAAGTGATGAGAAAGTCTCTCACTCAGGGGCTTAGCTGCAGTCCAGTACTCGCCTAAGTTTCAAAAATCCTACTGAGTGATGAGCAAACCTCACACTTGGAGGCTTAGCTGCAGTCCAGTACTCACCTAAGTTCCAAAACCATCCCTATCCACAAGGATGACGAGGTGCAGGTCGACTGCAATCCTGTCATGGAGCTACGCTACAAGTATAATGTCCGCTCCATCCCTATCCGCAAGGATGACGAGGTGCAGGTCGACTGCAATCCCCTCACGAAGCTACGCTACAAGTACAATGCCGCTCCATCCCTATCCGCAGGGATGACGAGGTGCAGGTCGACCGCAACCCTCTCCTTGGAGCTGCGCCACAAATACAATGTGCGCTCCATCCTTATCCACAAGGACGGCGAGGTGCAGGTTGACTTCAGAGTTGCATTTCGAAGGAGAGTCCGACCGAAGAACAAGTTCTACTCGAAGATGAACGCAATCATATGCAGAAGATAAACCAAGATCGGATAAAATCTCAAAAGTCTCAAAACGAAGATAAAAGTACTCGGGCATCAGGCCCAAAAGAGTTTAGCGGTTACAGAAACCACTCGGCATTCCGAGACAAATTTAAGGCAAGTTTAAATCTCAAGTTTGTTCATTCGGCAGGAGGAGGGCTCGCAGGCTCGACGAATTCGTCCAAGTCAATTCCATCAGCGATCCGAGTGGCAGCAATAATGAAACTCTCCATGAAGGACTGGAAGTCATGCCTTTTGGTGTTGGCAACCTTGTTCGCCGCCAGCTTATCTTCACGGGCCTCCTTGCAATGGACTCTTAGCAGCGATAGAGCCACGTCAGCACCGCATTGGGCAGAGGACTTCTTCCATTCCTGCACTCGACCGGGGACCTCGTTGAGTCGAGTAATCAGAGACTCGAGATCATTTTGAAGCATCGCCCTTGGCCAGAGCGGTGAGTCGATGCGTGAAACTGCCACCTTCAGACGAGCAAGGTAACTTGTAACACTGGCGACGCGGGATTCCAGTCGAAGCACATTCATGGCAACCTCATCGCCGACTGGAGAAACGATAGGGTCCAAACCCGTCTCGATCTGTCCAGTCTCCTTGTCAAAGTTTTGGCAGAATTCTACAGTCAAGGAGTTAGTGAGTCGACTGGATAGGACTAACTTGCAAGCAGCAAAGCATTCGGATTAAAAGGGGTACCTTCGAGCATAAGAAAGAGCTTCTTGGCGAGAGTTCTCAGATAAGCTTCCAAGTCATTTCTCTTACGAGCCATGGATTCCAGCTTCTCGTTCAGAGCCACCTTATCCTTCTTCAGACGAGTCGCCTCTCGGTTGGATTTAGTGAGAGAGGACTTCAGCTTGCTTACTTCCACTTCCAGCGCTCCGACTGAAGCTAGCTTTTTGTCAGCAAGAGTAGTCTTCTCTTGAGCCTCCTTCTGCGCAGCTGCAAGGTCCAAGTCCTTCTTCTCGAGAGCCAACCTCATTTTCTCTACAAAATAAGCATTTAGATCAAACAAAAGATCAAAGGGATAATTTAAAAAGACGATCGACATGAGCAGTCGACAGGCAGTTACCTTCCATACCAGCAACTTTATCTTGAGCTTTCTTCAAGTTTTGTTGGGCCAGTTCCTGGTCAAGGTTGAGCTGCCTCTGCTTATCCTCAAATTCAGCAAACTTGGAAGTGAGAGTACACGGTTTCTGCAGAGAGTAAAAGACATATCAATCGACAAGATCAAAGATTATTTACTTCTGAGTGAATAAAATTTCAAAGTTTAGTCAGACCCCAAACGAATGCCAGCAATCGACTGCGGTCTTAGGGACTACACCCAGTGGGTGCACTTGGCGTGCCCCCACTGGTTCAGTTTCCACTCAGCCGGTACGCCCAGGTCGAGTAAAAAAACAAAGTACTCAGACCCCGGCCGACTGCCAGCAGCCAACCGCGGTCTCGGGGACTACACCCAGTGGGTGCACTTGGCGTGCCCCCACTGGTTCAGATCCCACTCGGCATGCTCTGCCCAGGTCGAGTGGAAGAAAGGAAAGAGAAAGAAGCGCTCAGACCCCAGCCGACTGCCCGCAGTCGACTGCGATCTTGGGGACTACACCCGGTGGGTGCACTTAGCGTGTCCCCACTGGTTCAGATCTCATTCAACCAGACCGAGTGGAAGAGTGCAAATACTAAAGACAACAAAACACCCAGTGGGTGTACAGATTCGAAGCAGACAACAAGAGATTGTACAAAGGAAAATATTCAGGCAGCATATCCTAAGAGAACAAGTTCAGTTGGAAGTCAACTTACCTGGACATTGGCTCGGAGAGCCGCGCTGGCATCATAAGAAGCCTGGCTATTGTCTTGCACCGCCTTCATCTGCTCCATCATTACGCCAGCCTGACGGATAGCCTCTGCAGCGGTGTCCAATTGGCTTTTCGGAACATGATAGGTGGTGAAGAAGGGGACAGACGGTCCAGATGCAGCAGCTTGGGGCTCCGAGGCATGAGGTTGGATGACTGAAGAAAACACTGGTACAGTCGACGGTGCGGGGCGTTCACTCGACACTGGGACAAAAAAAGTTATAGAGGCTCTACCTGCATCTTCAGGCTGCTGGACTGTTTGTTCTATCGCCAGTTCCGACTGGGATATCTTGCCAGCCGCTGCTTTCTTGCTCCTTCTGGGCCTCGGTATCACGTCTTCGTCGTCTTCCGGAAGCTCGATAACATTGAGTGGGGCTTCAAAGAAATCAGTCGACCCCAAGTGAATCAACAGAATTTAATCGACCAAATAATCAGGAACAAGATCACGAGAATTGTACCTGGGTTGGAGGTAACCGCGTCTTCCATCTCCTTGTCTCGGTACTGGTGGGTGGAAGTTCCAGAAGTGGCAGCACTGCAAATATCAGCATTCAGTCGGTTACGTTCTGTTACCCAAGTCAACCAAAGGATCAGGCCAGATTGTTACCCAGAGACTGTGGGAATGACCACTTTGATTTTGGGCAAAGCCTTCGGAGGTTTGGAAGATGTGGCCTTCGGTGGTTTCGTCACTGGAGGCGGTGCAGTCTTGGGCTGTTTCGATACCTTCTCGGTCGGCACTGGAGAAGACGTCCGAGGGCGCTTTGAAGACTGCCCAGTTGGTGTGGCCACCAGGTCAGGGGTGATTGCCGGGTCGTGAGCGTGCTTGGACCTCCTTTCTCTGCGAGGAGGCGAGTCGACCTCTTCTTCATCACTCGGGTCTTCGCTCTCCTCGTCCTCCTCTACATCCGAGTGCCACTCGCCACTCTCGCCCCCGCTCGCCTCTCCCTCGACATTTTGCTCCTGTACTCCATTGGGTATTGAGTACATATAAACAAGAGCCTGAAAGCCAACGAACAAAAGAAAGACAGTTGACCGTCAACAAGATGCTACATACTAAATCAAGAAGACACTCGATAATGCAGAATCGTACCTGTTCCGGCTGGCGCAAATGGTCGAATGGAACCACCCTCCTAGACCCCCGGGGGTTATCCTTGTTGCCGGTAATACCTCTCAGCCACTGCTCCACTGTGTCCTCACTGACATCCTTCGGGTGGATCCGAGTGGAATCCTCGAGTCCCGAGTACATCCATATCGGATGGTCACGACTTTGGAGTGGTTGGATGTGTCGACTGAGGAAGACCTCCAGCAGGTCCATACCGGTCACTCTGTCGCGGACGAGTTGGACAACCCGCTTGACCAACACCTTCACCTGCACCTTCTCCTCTGGGATCACTCTCAAGGTGGAGGGCTTCTCCACTCAAGCCATGGAAAAGGGGGGAAGTCCAGTCGACTGTCCCGGAGTCGGCTGGTCCTTGCAGTAGAACCAGGTCGACTGCCAACCCCGGATCGAGTCGGGAAGGATCATAGTTGGAAAGTGCTTTTGTTCCTCATCTGAATTCCAAGACCCCCGCACATCTGTATCACATGCGTCCTCTCGTCACTCGGGTTGGCCTTCTTGACCGTCTGAGAGCGACACGTGAATATGTGCTTGAAGAGACCCCAGTGTGGTTGACAACCCAATAAGTTCTCGCACATGGACACGAAAGCGGCAAGGTACATGGTGGTGTTTGGAGAAAAGTGGTGGAGTTGAGCCCCAAAGAAGTTCAAGAAACTGCAAAAGAAAGGATGGGGAGGCAAAGAAAACCCGCGGTCGACGTGAGTGGCAAGGAGAACGCACTCACCCTCCTGCGGCTGCGGCTCAGTCTCGTTCCCCGGGAGCCACACCGATTCATGAGGGATCAATCCCCCCTCAACCAAGTCATCAATATCATCTGGGCTGATTGTCGAGCAGATCCAGTCGCCCTGGATCCAGCCCGGCGGCAGGCCGGACCTCGACGAAGATCCGCCCCGGCTGGTCCTCTTCCCTTTCGCCTTTGCCGTCGCCTTCTTCGCACGCTCCAACGCCACCGTCTTCTCCTTCCCCATGGCTGCAGATCGAGTTCGATCAGGACGACAACGCCGAGAGCAGAGGCAGATGCAGTGGAGAAAATAGAGGAGGAAGGGGAACAATGAGAACGCACTGTGTGAAAATCCCCGTCCAACGCCTTATATGAGGGTATTTCCGAGTGGCTGACTCGTGGGCCCAGGCGATCCAATCAAATCCCGCAACAGTCGCGCGTGCGATACATGGCGAAAAAGGTGGCGCGGAGATCGAGGCGGCCTGCCTAATCCGCCCCGATTAGTGCGGCCTCCCCCGTCTGGCGCGCTTCCCAAAATTCGAATCCTGTGAAATCCGCAGACAGCAGAGCAACCCGTCAGACGGAAGATTTTTCCCATATCAACACTCGAAGCTCAACAATGAAAGTTCACTCGACAAAACCAAGAATGGATCAAAGTGACTGAACAAGCATTTGAGGTCATCTTGAATGTTCATTCGACCTCTCGACAAGACATTTCCGAAGCGCAAAAGCTGAATCAGAGAGGTTATCAACTCCTTCTCCACTCGGACCCTGAACCATTCGGGGGCTAATGATGAGGTTGTGTACCTAGGGTAGGGTCATAGGCCTGACCTAGACACCTTCCGCTAGGATATCACCCTAAAGCCAGAATCATTCAAAGGGTACCATCATCCACTTGACCAGAGACGTTCCACTCGGAAGAATCAATGTCACTCGACCGTCGCAGAAGCCACTCGACGAACAGAAGATCTAAAGCCACTCTGCTCCAACAATGGTCGAGCATTTACTTATAGGCTTAATTCTCATTTATAGCACTTAATGGCTAGCATTACCAGTAACATTCCTCTCTTAATGTACATTGAACCCTGTGTAACTGCGGGGAGCAGGGGTCCTGGTGCACTCTATATAAGCCACCCCCTCCTCTGGGACAAGGGTTCGCATCTTTTGTAAACACACACACATAATCCAGTCGACCGCCTCAGGGCACCGAGACGTAGGGCTGTTACTTCCTCCGAGAAGGGCCTGAACTCGTAAAACTCGTGTGTACAACTACTCCATATCTAGGATCTTGCCTCCTCATACCTACCCCCCATTCTACTGTCAATCTTAGAGCCACAACACCCCCTCCCAAACCGGTCCCGTCACCGTACGACAACGCAGTCACCTCCACGACCGGCATCATCTGAGTCCGCACGTGCGGTGAAACAACAGGATAGGCATCTGCGTCTGCAAAGTCCTGTGGGAAGCGTGTGTTCTAGCACATCCTCACACGCCACCCGATCGCTCCACAACCTAGGAGGAGCAGAAGCTGGCTCAAAAGAATCAAATCTCAGAGTGTTCATAGGCACCGTAGCTGAAGGAGCAGCCCCAGTCCCGGGCGTCTGTGAGGCGGAACCCATGTTATTGGACAACTCATGCCTAACATCCTCCCCTCATGCCTCCATATTACCCGATCCATCATCCTTATCCTTCATATCCACATCAGTCCCTGCTAGAGCCTCAGCAAAGAGATCGGTGTCCTCAAACTCAATCTCAAGGTTGTATACCAGGCCCCTATATGTCCACTTGACCACGTCAGGCACAAACTCGACGTCTAGGACACTCATCATTAGTCGTGCCACCCCGTTAGCTCTGGTAAAGGCCATGTCCACCCTCTCAGTTTTCCCGACCAGCATCCTCAATCTAGCAGCGACCCGAGCATCCTGAAGCGGCTTCGATGGAGCCCCCGAGAATCGTAGCCAGACCTGAGTGAGAGGCTTGCCCTGTGGCTCTACCTTCTTCCACTCATGAAACTCGAGGATGCACTCGGTGCCAGGTACTCGGCACAACCCAAAACAGAGAAGACGCTCCAAGTCCTCTGTTGTAGGGAAGTCCACCTTATACATATTGGCCTCGAGTCGCATAAGCTCCCACTGAAAATTACCTGGAGCTAACACACTAAGCCTCTGCATAGTTTGAGCCTCAGACACATCACCTTTCGTGACTTTGACAATCCCCGTGGTCGTGCTCTGGGGCTCCTTTGGGATCTCCCTCGCACTAGGAGACTCAAAAAACATGAACTCGGCACAGTAAACTTCATAAATGGTAATACTCTGTATCTGATCACGCAATATCGGACACTCCCCCGTATGATGCGCTGGCTCGAGGCAGGTATCACATAACTCAGTCACACATTCTGCTATAAAGTGTCCTCTCTCACCACAACGATAACACAACATCTTCTCCTTTTACAAGCCCACTTGGGAGCTCTATCACCATCTGTCTTGTTGGCGGCACTGACAGCACCCGTCACCAAGGGCTCAATCACAGGCACGTCAGCATTAGCCGGCGCCGTCACCGCATCCATAACCTAGCCGGACAATTCCGGTGTCTGTCCTGAAGCAGCCACCTCCGAGGACGCCGTCGACTCCACAACGACAGGCGGTGGAGGTTGGCGATAACGGTTCCGACCACCGCGACCACCACGATGACCTTGGTAACCACCTCTCTGCCGGTAATCTGGGCCAGATGCCCCCTCAACAAAGCCTCCCGGGGGAAGGGTGTAAAAAGGTCTTTCTGATGTTCCATCACTCTGTGGAGGGATGGACCGTCGTGGAAGAGGACGCGGCCAATTCCGGACATCAAGGGCATTGTAGTATCATGGAACCGAGCGGGGATTCAAATGGAACGTGGAGGTGGGAACGAAGCTGGTGGAGATGGCCCTCTTCCCTGTGTTTTTGAGGAAGCCGAGCAACGGAGGCGTCGGGTGCAACGCGCGGTAGTGGCGGAGGAACCAGGGGCTGGAGATGTAACGGCACTGGTTCTTGCCGGCGACACAGGCCTTGGCCTTCCGGACAAAGGTGGAGGAGAATCTTCTCGGTCAGCTCTTTAGGCAGGTCGCCTGGAGGAGGGCCAGCGCCGGCCAGGCGAGGGCTCCTACGTGGCCCGGAGGAACTAGCAGTCGGCGGCTGCCGAGAAGAATGTCGGTGCGGTGGTCGCATCTCCGTTGCAAATGTAGGCGCGGCGTCCTAGTGCTTGTTGGTTTTTTCCTGTTGGCGACAATATAATTTGCGTTGAGGCTTGCCTGCTCCCCTCGCCGTGCTCCCATCCCTGCTCCCCACCACCCATTTTACATCTGATGGACAACCTATTCAGATTAGCGAAGAAAGGATGCCGATCGTTAGCCTGCATGAAATCGAATTTAAATTTCGATTTTCCATTCTATTCCTTTCCCTTTTGCGATGACACGGCGACTGTATCAACGGATCCGGCAAGGCAAGCTATCTCTATCTGTCCCGTGATCTTGCTACCAGTTTAACAAATTAACTTGACCTAGATTTGCTGTTTCATCTGTTCCTGTCAGCTGGGATCACGTCCTTAAATATCGTTTTAGCCCAGGAGATGAGGTGAAGGATATGCTTGCCGTGTTGACCGAGATTAAATGCCAATTTCCATCTATTTTTTCTCTCGGGAAGACTAAAGTAAATTGGGGTATTAGTGCAGTGCCATCAGGCGCCATTCCTTCCGATTACGATAGTTTTTGTGTCGAGACAAATGTATGCTCGATTTTTTTGTCGAAAATATAGACATGCCATTGATTTAAAAGAAGTGATTACAATCCCAAGTAGGGGCAAAATTACTATAATGCCCTAGATTACTCATGCCACTCAACCACACATGTGTAGAGTGACACGCCAAGCGACAACCGACCAGCGCGCTTCCACCTTGAACCTTCGCCGTCGACAACCACAACCAAGCATGGAACATAGACGAGCACCGATGATGGTGATGAAGGTCGGCACCATGTAAGATGACAATGACTCCTTCGGCTAGCTGCCTCTCTCATACAAGATTCGGAGCTCGTCGGCGCCACATATATGGTAGAACTGCATACACTGTCGAGGGAAAAAAACCTTGAACGAGCGAGGGCCTCCTTGAAGGAAGACGGAGCAAACTCGGGAATCCGCACGCTAAGGAATAACCCAAATGGACCACGGAGTGGGCCTCTAGTAAATGAGGTTGACAAGGACGGTTGCCCAAGCACTCGCAGATTTTTGGAAGAGACTCCGCTCAGGCTGGAGCAGCAGCAAAAGCAACAATCCACCCCAACTAGAGTGAATAATTCGGGCAAATTGCTCCCATGCGACGTCGTTGGTGTGAATTGTCTCTCATGCGACGTCGTTGGCTGTAATAGCTCTCATGCGACATCTGCGTTGGAAAAAATAGCTCCCATGCGACACACCATTTACGCGGCTAGTTGGCTGTTAGTTATGCTGAGGTTTGGTTAGGACACTAGGGGTTATGTGCTCTGACTGGTGGGGTCCACCTATGGCCATGTAGTCAAGAGTCAACCGTCCACGACTCGACCGGTGACTGTGTGACCGTGCTCGACTCGCCCGTGCTGGAGGGGCCCATGCTGGACTGGGCGAGCGGCGCTGCCGTAAGCATCTTCTCCGGCAGCGGTTTCTTCTCCGCGGTGGTGGAGCGCATTTCTCGGCAGCAGTAGAGCTATTGCGAGGTGAGCCCGAAACCCTAGTCCCACTCCCCACAATTTTGGGGGGTCGTGGCCTCATGCTGCCCTCTGTTTCTTGGCGATTTAGAATCAGGCTCCATTGGATCCGGGGGTTGTTTCTTCTCTGCGGCCCGGTGGCGGAGCGCCTTTCTCTGCAGCGGCTATTGCGACTGAGTATTTTCCAAACACTACTCCCATTCCACTGAATTTTGGATAAATCTGTAGCCTCATGCAGCCCCTGTTTCTTGGCGTTTTAGAATCTTGATTGGATAGGAGATGGAGCGAGGGCTGGACGAGATGGAGCGAGGAGCCAGTGCTTCAAATCGGTAATGCCACCCTCTTTTCTTGGCGATTTAGAATCGAACTCGATTTGGTAGTGACTGCGGCCGCTGCCTGCCATTGACAAAACAGGGGAGGTTCAGGTTTTGCCACCACATTCGCAAATATAGTGGAAATTTTTTCCCTGTAAAGCCAAGCTCAGTGATGGCAGTGTCCAAGACATTGATAGAGATACCACTGTGAGGTTGGATGTCAAATTTGCAGATGTTGATCCCCAGGAATTGGAGAGCATGAAGGAGAAGGGCGTGGGCAATTTGGTGGAGAGAATTTGGGAGAGTATTGTTTGGGGTCCAGAACAAGAGGTATCTCTGCAACATTTCGATAACTATAATGGTGAATATGTGAGAATTAAAGATGGAGAATCCATGGTTGCTGAAATTGATCAGCAAGAAGGGTGGGCAAGCAAACAAGTAACATTTTATGTAGAGCTAATTGATCTGCAAACTCATTCCAGAGTTGGTTATGTGCAATCAAAGATGGCTGCACAGATGGAAGATGATGAGTAGGTTTCACAAAAGAAGATGTTGGCATTGTTGACTGAACCGACTGTAGTAGCTGAAGATACAGGGATTGATGCAGATGGAGAGGAGGGAACCCATGGTGCTAGGAAGATTGTTGTTTACTGGAATGTAGTAGAGTTGAATGAAAAACAGATTTGGTCATTACACCAATATCTGACATTGATATGGCCGAAATGTTTGGCATTCAAGTTGATGACAAAGATAAGGAGAAGGATGACAGTTCTTCGCCTGCTGAAGGTAACACAGGCCCTAGAAATGCAAATGAGGATGAAGAACAACTGATGAGAGAGGCTGCAGATGATGTGGATGATGCAGATGATAATGAGCTGGTTTGTTTGTATGACAAAGAGAACCCAGTTATTGAGGTGGGAAAGTTGTGGCCAAGCATGAAGGAGTTTAGGATGTCTTTTAGGACCTATGCAGTGAAAAAAGAGTTTGATGCCAAGACTATGTGGACTGATCGAAAGAAATTTTATGCTCGGTGCAAAGGTTATGATGGTGGTGGCAATCCTTGCAAATGGTACTTGTCTGCCAGACTACAACCTGATGGAAGTATAATAAGGGTAAATCAAATAGCACACCAGCATACATGTATGACCACTTCACAGAGAGTTTCAAAGATGACATCACAGCTTTGGGTTATAGAGAAGATTACTCATATTTTAGCCAAGACTCCAAACACTACTGCAAAGAGGCTTAAAGTTGACTTGGAGAAGCTATACCCCATCCAGCTGCATTATACCACAGTGTGGAAAGCAAAACAAAGGGCCATGAAATCATTGTATGGTGACTGGGCAAATACATTTAGGATGTTGTATAGTTTTAAAGTAGAGGTGGAGAAGAGGTCACCTGGGAGTGTGGTGGAGATAGATACAGAGGTAACAGAGGATGGCAAGGTTTTATTCAGCAAGTTTTTTATGTGTTTGAAGCCTTGCATAGATGGATTCAAAGCAGGTTGTCGTCCATATTTGAGCATAGACTCATCTTTTTTGACTGGAAAGTGGAATGGTCAGTTGGCTGCATGCAATGCTCTAGATGGACACAACTGGATGTTCCCAATTGCAATAGGAATGTTTCAATCAGAGACAGAGGCATCATGGATATGGTTCATGATGCAACTGAAAAGATGCATAGGGCCAGTTTCTCCTTTGGCCATCCACACAGATGCATGTAAAGGGTTGGAAAATGCAGTAAAAATGTTTTCCCACATGCTGAGCAGAGGGAGTGCTTTGGACATATGTGGATGAATCTGATAAAAAAATTCAGAGGAGATGAATTTGGGCGCATGTGGCCAGCAGCAAGATCCTACACCAGACAGACACATTCCTATCACCTTGGTAAGATATTGGCATCATGTAGTGATAATGAATTTGCTTCATGGTTGAACACCCACCATTCTCTGTTGTGGTATAGATCAGGTTTTAATACTGCCATAAAATGTGATCATATCAATAACAACTTGGCAGAAAGTTTTAACAACAAAGTGAAGGATTTGAAAGACTTGCCTGTGCATGACATGGTGGACCAAATAAGGATCATGATCATGCGTTTGTGGGAGTCGAGAGGAAAAATTGCTAATATTTTGGAAGGGGACAAGCTTCCAGTAGTGGTACAACAGGTGGTCAACAGGAGTAGAAATCTTTCACATCTATCTGTTGAGAAATCTTCCTTGTAGGGTGTTGAACTTAGAGATACAAAGAGTGGCAAGAGGCATGTGGTAAATACTGAGTTGCATGAGTGCACTTGCCAAGAGTGGCAACACACTGGAAAACCATGTGAGCATTCCATACTTTTTTGGCATCTAAACCCAGGTTAAATATGCACCCATATTTGCATGAGTATTATTCAGTACAGAAATTCAAAGCTGCATATGCAAGTCCAATTCCTGCACTGACTGACCAATCTCAGTGGCCTGAGGTGGAAATAGAATTTACCTTGTGTCCCCCTGTCACTAGAAGAAAGTCTGGGAGGCCTAAACAGAGCAGATTCAAAGCTTGGTTTGAGAAAGGTGGTTGTAGTAAGAAGGGGAAAAGGAAAAGGAAAAGAATGATAAGCCCAAAAGGGCTCAAAAAGGTAACAAAAATAGGTGCAAGTTGTGTGAGGTACTTGGGCACATAATTGGTTCATCCAAGTGCATCTACACTCCTCAGAGGCCAAAGTATGTTTATGTTACTGTTTTTGCAAGCTTTTGATTTTGCTACTTGTTGTAGTATCTAACCAAGTCAAATGCTTTATTTTTTAGGAGGAAGCGTGCAGAAAAAGCCCCACCTCTTGTTGTTGAACAATGCTGGCCAGTGAAAAAAGCAAGACTCAATGGCTTTAGAAGGAAGAGCACTAAGCAGATAATGTTTGGTGACAAAGATATGGAGCTAACTGAAACTGTTACTGCTGAACATGAGCTAAGTGTTTCTTTTTTGGACGATGTGATGCATACTGAATCTGTTTTGCAGGCGCTAGGGCAATTTGAAAATGTTGCAGATGAAGCAACTGTTGTGTCGCCATGCGAATCTGCTGTGACAACTATGTTGCCATGTTTGGAGGTTGTGCTGCCAAGTGTTGAGTTGCAAACTGAAGTAGTTGAACAATGTGTGCCATTTACTCAATCTGTAGAAGTGCAAACTGAAGAAGTGAGACATGCTCAGGTGCAAAAGTTGAGGGGGCCTAGTGGAGTTGGCAAGAAAACCAAGGGGCCAAAAAGCAAGAGCATCAGCATCAACAAACTATGCGTCGTGTAACCAAACGGTGCAAAAAAGGAGAAGAAATCGAGTGGTAGAAAGAAGCAAAAGAAATAGAGTCGAAATCATTCAAATTTGATGTGAAAACTTAAGTTTGTTGTCATTTGATGTGAAAACTTATGTTCTTTCATGTGAAAACTTATGTGCTATGATGTTGATTTGACTTGAAATAAAATTCAAATTTGAACCGACATTCAAATTTGAACCTATCTCCAATATTTTTTGAGTTCATTTGTTTGTTCTATGATGTTGCATCGTTTTATGTACTACTATGCACTTTAGTTCATAAATCCAACCCTTTTTGTGAAGTCCAACTCATAGTCACTGAAAACGTTGTCCAAACAGGCTCCAAAGTAAGGGAAAACGGCCCCATTTCTAAGCAAGTTTTTTTCGACCTTCTCAAAATCACCCAAAAAAGATTTTCTTAGCTTATATTATACCTATATAGGATCAATACGAAGTCTCACCTTTTTTTAATAAGTATTCATATTATTTAATTTATTTTTAAAAAACACCCTTTAATACAAAGTCAGCAATAAAACAAGTTTATAGTTTTTAAATGCAAAAATAACTTCAGATCCTCCTTAGTCACTCTAAAATGAAGCTAAGGTGATGTTTTTGATTTTTTTTGCATTTTCAAAACCTCAAACCCTCTTCTCACTCCTTTGAACTCTATGCAACCTGATACGTCTCCGTCGTATCTACTTTTCCAAACACTTTTGCCCTTGTTTTGGACTCTAACTTGTATGATTTGAATGGAACTAACCCGGACTGACGCTGTTTTCAGCAGAATTGCCATGGTGTTGTTTTATGTGCAGAAAACAAAAGTTCTCGGAATGACCTGAAACTCCACGGAATATCTTAGAATAAATAATAAAAAATCCTCGCCAAAGATGAAGACCAGGGGGCCCACACCCTGTCCACGAGGGTGGGGGCGCTCCCCTCCCCCCTGGGTGCGCCCCCCTACCTCGTGGGCCCCCTAGTGGCCCTCGAATGCCAACTCCAACTCCATATATTGGCTTTCGAGGAGAAAAAAATCAGAGAGAAAGTTTCATCGCGTTTTACGATACGGAGCCGCCGCCAAGCCCTAATCTCTCTCGGGAGGGCTGATCTGGAGTCTGTTCGGGGCTCCGGAGAGGGGGATTCGTCGCCGTCGTCATCATCAACCATCCTCCATCACCAATTTCATGATGCTCACCGCCGTGCGTGAGTAATTGCATCGTAGGCTTGCTGGCCGGTGATGGGTTGGATGAGATTTATCATGTAATCGAGTTAGTTTTGTTAGGGTTTGATCCCTAGTATCCACTATGTTCTGAGATTGATGTTGCTATGACTTTGCTATGCTTAATGCTTGTCACTAGGGCCCAAGTGCCATGATTTCAGATCTGAACCTATTATGTTTTCCTGAATATATGTGAGTTCTAGATCCTATCTTGCAAGTCTATAGTCACCTACTATGTGTTATGATTCGGCAACCCCGAAGTGACAATAATCGGGACCACTCCCGGTGATGACCATAGTTTGAGGAGTTCATGTATTCACTATGTGTTAATGCTTTGTTCCGGTTCTCTATTAAAAGGAGGCCTTAATATCCCTTAGTTTCCAATAGGACCCCGCTACCACGGGAGGGTAGGACAAAAGATGTCATGCAAGTTCTTTTCCATAAGCACGTATGACTATTTACGGAATACATGCCTACATTATATTGATGAACTAGAGCTAGTTCTGTGTCACCCTATGTTATGATTGTTACATGATGAACCACATCCGGCATAATTATCCATCATTGATCCGGTGCCTACGAGTTTTCCATATACTGGTTTACGCTTATTTACTTTTCCGTTGCTACTGTTACAATCACTACAAAAATACCAAAAACATTACTTTTGCTATCTTTACTTTGTTACCGTTATCACCACTATCATATTACTTTGCTACTAAACACTTTGTTGTAGATACTAAGTTTCCAGGTGTGGTTGAATTGACAACTCAGCTGCTAATACTTGAGAATATTCTTTGGCTCCCCTTGTGTCGAATCAAAAAAATTGGGTTGAATACTCTACCCTCGAAAACTGTTGCGATCCCCTATACTTGTGGGTTATCAAGACCTTTTTCTGGCGCCGTTGCCGGGGATCATAGCTCTATTCTTTGAGTCACTTGGGATTTATATCTGCTGGACACTATGAAGAACTTGAAAGACGCTAAGACAAAAATTTATCCCTCAACTACGAGGGGAGGTAAGGAACAGCCATCTAGCTCTGCACTTGATTCGCCTTCTGTTATGAGTAAGCTAGTGACACCTAAACCTACTACTGCTATGAATTCTGATATGTCGCATGTTATTGATGATGCCACTTCTGCTATGCATGATAATTATGATGAAACTACTTCTATGCTTGATACTACTGTGCCACTTGGTGAATTTCTAGATGAGCAAATTTCTAAGTCTAGAGAAAGAGAAATTAGTGAACCTGAACACGATGATGTTAGTGATGATGAACCTATGCCTGTTATTCCTGAGAGTTATCTTTTTAATAATGAATCTTATGAAGCTATTCTTGCTTGTCCGGATAAACCTGAACGTAAGAGGTTACTAATTAAGTGGAGTAAGGAATCTTTTAGAGGTAGGATGAGACCCGACCTTGCTTTTGCTACTTCACCTATATGTGTTCCTGATCAGGATTATTATGATATTACTGTTGATCCAGATATAATTACTTTGGTTGAATCTGATCCTTTTTATGGCTATGAATCTGAAACTATTGTGGCACATCTTCGTAAGTTAGATGAAATAGCTGCCCTGTTTACTAATATTCTGAGATCGCGCCACTTTTATATACTCAAAATATTTTCATTCTCATTGAAGGGTGATGCTAATTAATGGTTTAATTCTCTTGATCCTGCCTGTGTGCAAAGTCCCCAGGATATGATTTATTACTTCTCTGCTAAATATTTCCCTGCTCATAAGAAACAAGCTGCTTTGAGGGAAATATACAATTTTGTTCAAATTGAAGAAGAGAGTCTCCCACAAGCTTGGGGGAGGCTTCTCAAGTTACTTAATGCTTTGCCTGATCATCCTCTTAAGAAACCTGAAATATTTGATATCTTTTATAATGGACTAACTGATGCTTCCAGAGATTACCTGGATAGTTGTGCTGGTTCTCTTTTCAGGGAAAGAACACCGGATGACGCTGAAATTTTATTGAATAATATGTTGGCAAATGAAAATAATTGGGCACCTCCTGAGCCAGCTCCTGAGCCAATTACTGAGCCTATTCCTAAACCAACTCCGAATAAGAGAGGTGTTCTATTTCTCAGTCCCGAAGATATGCAAGAGGCAAAGAAATCTATGAAAGAAAAAGGTATTAAAGCTGAAGATGTTAAGAATTTACCTCCTATTGAAGAAATACATGGTCTTAACTTACCGCCTGTTGAAGAAGTATATGATCTCAATTACTTATTTACTGAAGAACCTCCCGATATCCCGACATAGGTAGTAAAGGTAAATTCTCTCTATAGATATGATAAAGTTGAAGTCCCTCCTACTAAAATTGCTAGTCATTGCTTGGATGAGTTTGATGACTTTATGTTTAAGCAAGATGACTTTAATGCTTATTTTGGTAGACAATTAAAGCAGAATACCTTTATGATTAAATGCTTGAGTGATTATATGGATAATATTAGAGGTGAACTTAAACTTGTTAGCAAACATGCTTCTATGGTTACCACTCAAGTAGAACAAGTACTTAAAGCTCAGAAAGAAATGCTTGATGAAATGAATAGTAAGAAAAATGATTATGCTGTAAGAGTGGCTACTAGAACTGGTAGAATGACTCAGGAACCTTTGTATCCTGAAGGCCACCCTAAGAGAATCGAGCAAGATTCTCAAAGAAATAATATTGATGCACCTAGT
The DNA here is from genome assembly GCF_056163025.1 of Triticum urartu. NCBI lineage: Eukaryota > Viridiplantae > Streptophyta > Magnoliopsida > Poales > Poaceae > Triticum > Triticum urartu. The sequence goes on along the minus strand of NW_028259461.1, from coordinate 3,373,963 downwards.
TCTTCTAAAAGGAAGAAAAAGAAAAATGATAGAACTGTGCAAACTTCTAGTGAACCTATTGCTGAACCACCTGATAATACAAATGATATCTCTATGTCTGATGCTGAAACACAATCTGGTAATGAACATGAACCTAGTGAAAATGTTAATGATGATGTTCATGATGATGCTCAACCTAGTAATGATAATGATGTAGAAGTTGAACCTGCTGTTGATCTTGATAACCCACAATCAAAGAATCAACGTTATGATAAAAGAGACTTCGTTGCTAGGAAACATGGTAAAGAAAGAGAACCATGGGTTCAGAAACCCATGCCTTTTCCTCCGAAACCATCCAAGAAAAAGGATGATGAGGATTTTGAGCGCTTTGCTGAAATGATTAGACCTATCTTTTTGCGTATGCGATTGACTGATGTGCTCAAAACAAATCCTTATGCTAAGTATATGAAGGATATCATTATTAATAAAAGAAAGATACCGGAGGCTGAAATTTCCACCATGCTTGCTAATTACACTTTTAAGGGTGGAATACCAAAGAAACTTGGAGTTCCAGGAGTACCTACTATACCATGCTCCATTAAAACAAATTATGTTAAAATTGCTTTATGTGATCTTGGAGCCGGTGTTAGTGTTATGCCTCTCTCTTTATATCGTAAACTTGACTTGAATAAGTTGACACCTACTGAAATAGCTTTGCAAATGGCTGATAAATCAACTGCTATACCTGTCGGTATTTGTGAGGATGTGCCTATTGTGGTTGCAAACGTTACTATTTTAACGGACTTTGTTATTCTTGATATTCCCGAGGATGATAGTATGTCTATTATTCTTGGAAGACCTTTCCTTAATACTGCAGGGGCTGTTATTGATTGCAACAAAGGCAATGTCACTTTTCATGTTAATGGTAATGAGCATACGGTGCACTTTCCGAGGAAACAACCTCAAGTTTATAGTATCAACTCTATTGGAAAAATTCCATCGATTATATTTGGAGGTTTCGAATTTCCTCTTCCTACTGTCAAAAAGAAATATGATATACTTATTGTTGGGGATGTCCATATCCCCGTTGAGGTAACATAGTGTTATTCGAAATTTCTCCGGTTCCATGATTATCGGAATGAGTTTGTTAACAAGACTTGATCAACCTTGTTAGTGGATTCTTTTTGATGAGCATGAGATGGATGAAACTAGAAGCACAACCTTCTGTACCCTCTTTATATTTTCTGTTCTTTAGTAGAAATAAAGTAAAATAGTATTTTTCTGTCTGTTTCCTGACTTATCCGTGCAATATAAAAATATCCCGAAAATAAAAGTCCTCAGAATGCCATGCTAATTTAATATGATTTTTTCGGGAATATTTAAGGATTTTTAGTGCAAAAATTACCGCGGGGGGAGCTGCCACCTGGTCACGAGGGTGGAGGGCGCGTCCCCCTGCCTCGTGGGCCCACGGTGGCCCTCCTCCACTTATTCCTGCACCCATCTTCTTCCCCTGTCTCGCACAAACCCGAAAAACCAACTCAAGCTCGTGTTCCAGCAACTTTTGCTGCGATTTTCGATCTCCTTGCTCAAAGCACCTCTCGCAAAACTGGTTGGGGAGATTGTTCCTTGGTATGTGACTCCTCCATTGGTCCAATTAGTTTTTGTTCTAGTGCTTTATTTATTGCAAATTTGTGCTGCATAGGTGACCATGTTCTTGAGCTTGCATGTCAAATATATATGGTTCCAAGTAGTTCTAATGCTTGATATATGCTCTAGGCACTTGTATGAGTAGTTGCTATCAATCTTATTGAAGTTGGTTCACTTTTGTTTGAAGTTACTAAAAATTTCAGATTGTTTCAGAAATAATGAAGAGACTTTTGAGGGGCTCGTCGAGCCGAAGTTCTAAGGAGAAACAAAAGGAAGAAGAACAGAAGCCCAAATTTAATCTGCCTCGTATCGCGGAGGTCCGGCCGTGTGAATGGCCTTCCGATGACTTCTTGAGGAGTGCCGGGATTTTATGAAGATTTCTATCTATTGATTGAGAACGCTGGCCTCACCAACTTCCTCCGCGACCAACGTTATCAGTATCTCTTACTCACAAATACTTTTGTGCAGAACTTCTACTTTTTCCCTAAGAAATCACCTCCAACAGTAGAGTTCCATTTATATGATGTTGCTAGGGAGATGACATTAGCTGCATTTTGCGAGGTTTGCGAAATACCTTTCGAGGGTTCTTTAGATGAACCACACCATAATGAAGTGGAAGCTTATATTGACACTATCACTGTGGGAGAAACCAGGAAGGTTTCTGATGCAAGAATTACTAGCATACATTTCCCTGTTTTACGCTACTTTGCTTTATTTGCTAGTCGTTGCTTGATTGGTCGCGGGAACTGTGGGAACCTTAGTATTCCTGATATTATTATTTTGCTCCATGGTTTATACCGCAATAACTCTGTTAGTATGGGTGGAATTGTTGCTAGACGGTTGAGTATGAACCGTACTAAGGGCCCCATCTTTGGAGGCATTTATGCTTCACGCCTAGCTGAACATTTTGAAATACCTATTAGGCATGAGGAGAAAGAAGAAACAGCGCTGCCCCGTGCTTATTTAGATTATAATAGTATGGTAGCGCATGATTTTCTTGTTAAGAATCGCGAAAGGGCGCTTAAATATAAATTGTACTTTGATAAACATCACCCTGAGACTATTACTTTGCCTGCTCCCTCTTTGTTTAACTTGTCTGCAGGTACTTACATTGTTCCGTGGGCGGCTGTTCAAGCCTATCGGAATCCTGCACCAGCCTCGGAACCGGAGCCTCCACGAATGTCTGTTTATTCTTGGGATCCTGAGGCGGTTGCCAGCCAGTGGCAGTCAGAGTCCTCTTCATCACATTATGATCCCAACTATTCTTCATCGCAGTACGACCCCAGCTTCACCTACGGATATCAGCCAGGTTATCCCTGGCAATAGACCAACTTAGGCCAAAAGCCTATGCTTGGGGGAGTACGTATTTCCCACCGACATTACATTCATGTTCACACACACTCATTGCTAGATGTCGGTGCTCATACTCTTTCATTGTAATATCCATGTTAGTTTAAATTTATTTTTCTAGTTTTCTTCTTGTGTGTTTGATAAACCTTAAGAAAAAAACAAAAAAATTAGTGTTAGTCTACTTTCCATGCTTGTAGTAGAATTAAAAAGAAAACCCAAAAATATTTCCCGTCCTTCTTTTTCTTGTTGGGAGCTTTCCCGTGTAAATAGTTTTTATTTTTCTTTTCCTTGCTTTGGGGGTCGAGAAGACTATATTGAAAATGCTTAGTGGCTCTTATATGCATGATTGTTTATTTAACTTAGAGCCCATATTACTTGTCTTCTCTATTGAGTTGAATGCTTGTAGATTCCAGCTTAGTCCAATGCATGTGCACTCTTATTATTATACACACTGTTCGGTCGTGCAAGTGAAAGGCAATAATGATGATATATGATGGACTCATTGGGATGAGAAAAGCTGGTATGAACTCGACCTCTCTTGTTTTTGTAAATATGATGATTCATCGTTCCTGATTCAGCTATTATGAAGTAAACATATTTGCAATGACATTTAGAGATTATAGTTGCTTGTGCCATGCTTGATTAGCTATGAGTTATAATGGTTAACCTTGCGTGCCAACATGCTATTGAGATGATTATGATGTGGTATGATAGGATGGTATCCTCCTTTAAATGAATTGAGTGACTCGACTTGGCACATGTTCACGCATGTAGTTGAATCAAATCAACATAGCCTTCATGATATTTATGTTCATGGTGGATTATATCCTACTCATGCTTATATTCGGTGTGAATTAATTTTAATGCATGTTTACGACTGTTGTCGCTCTCTCAGTTGGTCGCTTCCCAGTCTTTTGCTAGCCTTCACCTGTACTAAGCGGGAATACTGCTTGTGCATCCAAACTCCTTAAACCCCAAAGTTGTTCCATATGAGTCCACTATACCTTCCTATATGCGGTATCTACCTGCCGTTCCAAGTAAATTTGTATGTGCCAAACTCCAAACCTTCCAATGAAATTCTGTTTTGTATGCTCGAGCAGCTCATGTGCAACTATGGCTGCCTATATCTTCCATGCTAGGTGGGTTATTCTCAAGAGGAGTGGACTCCGCTCCTCATTCACGAGAAAGGGCCGGTAACCGGGATGCCCAGTCCCATGATCCAAAAAGATCAAAGCAAACCAAATTATTAAACAAAGATCCCCCTGGGACCCGTTGAATGTTGGAGGCACTCGTTGTTTCGAGCAAGCCATGGATTGATGCTTGTGGAGGAGGGGGAGTATAAACCTTTACCATTCTATTTGAGAACTGCCAAACTGCGGCCGTCGGATAGGCCTTCTAGAAGGATTCCGTGGGGGCGATCCGTGGGAGCCCTGATTCTCCAATCTGATTGGCCACCGTTTTCTCTCTGACGAATAGATAACGTTAAGCGGGGGAGCATCTAAGTGACCGTTGGGCCGAGCTGATCGGGCCCGGTAGAGCCTGGCGTGCGTGCGCACGGCCGTCGAGAGGGGGGGATGGGCTGCATGCGAGAGGGTCAATGACATGTGGGCCATCCCTGTCCCATGCATGCCATGCAACGTCGCAGCCTAGCTATTCTGTGCTCGTGTGACATAGCCTAGCCATTTGCATGCGGGCTTGCATGCACGCATCGACGCAGTAAAGCTCGGCAGGGGCGCACCGTATAGGTACGTCGCATCTAAGCTATTTTAACAAATGCATGATTGAACAAGACGGACGCGTCGGTGGTGCAGCTCCTTTTTCAGTGTCACGCGCGGATGAACGGGCCTGTGCCTCTTTGGATGCTATGCCCGTCGTTTTTTGAATTAATGCCCGCAATTACTTATGCCAGTGCGAACGGAGAAGAGAAAACGATCGAGAAGGCACCGTGTACTCATTGACCACGGCTACAACGCGGCTATAAAAGGGCACCATTTCCTCATGCTCTCACACTCATCTCTCAATCCTCCTCCCCTTCTTCTTTTCGAGCCAAATCCACCACTCGAGCCACCATGCAGTTCAACGGCCCTTCTACCGTCGCCCTCGCACCATGCCGGAGAGGCAGTACCCGGCCGGAGTCATCGTCGAGAATAGCCTGAGGGTGTGGGCCATCTCAAGGTGGAGGGGCCCTAGAGAGTTGGCTCGCTTCTTCCTCCAAGCCGGCTACCGCCACCTACCTCCGGGCACTCCGCCCATGTTCCACCTCCACGAGCAGTACGATGGCAACACCAACGGCTTCGTCATCGGCCTCTACGTCACCTTCACCAACCCCTACGACGCTCACCACCTCCTCGGCGAGGTGTTCTGGTGTGGATGCGAGTTTATCGCGTTCACGATCTACAACATCTTCACCAACTTCCACCACATCTTCCCTCACTCCAACGGCATGCACACCCTCCCCTACCAGATGCCGGAGAACGACGAGTGAGGGGCGCCGGCTAAGGAGGAGGGGCCCAAGGAGGAGGGGCCAAGGAGTTGTTCAAGAGTGAGTCTTCTATCTATCTAGTTTGTGTTTGTGTTGGTTCGGGCGTGTGTGCCCGTGTCTTCTATCTATCTAGTTTTAATTATTTTCCTTTCATGTTTTATGAACTATATGTAGTGGGGGGATGCCCCTCTATATGTTCTATCTATCTATGCTACTAGGGTACCCGATGCCCCTCTATCTATCTATATGTTTTTTCGGTCCTAAAGTTTCTCCATTGCATTTTATTTATGTGGCCATGTGTACTAAAAATGCACTAAAACATGATCCAATCATATAAGCTGTTGTTAGCACGTGTCTAGTTAATTATCTTCCTTTTATGTTTTATGCACTATATGTTGTAAGGGGATGCCCCTCTATGTTGTGAGGAGATGCTACTAGGGGCACACTAGATGTCTTCTTTTTTGAGAGGGGCACAACCTTTTTCGTTTGAAACACACGAGTAAAAACTTTGAAAACACCATAGCACAAGTCAAAAAAATAATTAAAAAATGGTGCTTGGTTCAAATAAACTAGAACCAAACAATTGCAACTTTTTTGGTTCACAAAGACTGCAAGTTAGACTGCTAACTAGAACCAACCTTTTGCTTTAGCCGAAACAACACGGGACCCTACCATCGGACACGATAGCTTATGCATAAAAATAGCTCAAATAATTATCAGATGAGTTATCTCAAAAAAGGTGACTGCAGGAAACTTAAAATTTGTGAAATAACCTAAAGCCGAAAAGATATATCGATGTCAATGACCATGTGCACTTTTTTTGCACTAGC